>NC_048571.1:23013340-23200840 GCF_013265735.2 Oncorhynchus mykiss
CCGGGTGTCCAGAGTGATTCTGCTGTCTGAGCAGGGAGGAAGCGATGGCCAGAGCCAAAGCCTCTCTCTGGGAAAACAGGTATTCTCTGTGTCTGTCACTTCTTACGTTTCACATATTGCAGCTGCTGGAGTTATTCTCTCTACTTCAAGTTTGCCTCAAGTGTGCTTGATTTACACAACTCTTGCCAGGGGGAATGTTGTTTTCAGTTCAAATTCAACATTTCTGCTTTTTTTAAATAGACATAGCACTGTAACAAGGCCAGGTAAGCACAACACATTTACACAAGCTTGGTAGAGAAATATAAACGATTATCTTTGCCCAATAAGCCCATACTGTCTTATTTCCCCATGAATTACGACTTTGATATCCACAGATGAAGGATATGTCGGGAAACAGCTATCACACTCCACTGGGGGAATTCTGTAATCTGCTCCAACAAGTATTTCAGTGTCAGTGTGTTTACTTCAAAGACGCTATTTATGCCATGCAGAACAGGGTGAAAAAGGTGCAAAACATTTGATAAGGGAGAGAAAGAGAGACAGATAAAAAAGAGAGTGCAAGAATGGAGGAGAGAGAGAGAGATAGAGGGAGAGGGAGAAAAGGGAGAGAGAGAGAGAGACAGAGAGAGAGAGAGAGAGAGAGACAGAGAGAGAGAGAGGATAGAGAGAGAGAGAGAGAGAGAGAGGGGATAGAGAGAGAGAGAGAGAGAGAGAGAGAGAGAGAGAGAGAGAGAGAGAGAGAGAGAGAGAGGATAGAGAGAGAGAGAGAGAGAGAGAGAGAGAGGATAGAGAGAGAGAGGATAGAGAGAGAGAGAGAGAGAGAGAGAGAGAGAGGATAGAGAGCGAGAGAGAGAGAGAGAGAGAGAGAGAGAGAGAGAGAGAGAGAGAGAGAGAGAGAGAGAGAGAGAGGCGTAGATTAGAGAGAGGCGCAGAATAAACAATGGATTCTGACAAGACATGCAGGCTGGTTTGTTCTGTTTAACTTCTTACCTTCCTGCCAGATTTCCACTTCTCCACCTCTTTATTCTAAGAGGCCACGTGGGGCTCGGCCTATGTAAACGTTCATTCATAACTCTGGGGGAGGGGAATGCCTGCAAGTCATTTTCCACCGCCATGATGTTAAACCAAAATCACTTCCCTGTGTCTTGATGTGATGTCAGGTGAGCTCGAAGTGTACGTGCAGTCTGGCGCAACATGTTTCGTGGTCTGTGCCATGGCAGTGGGTGAAATTGTTCCGTCATTGTGTGCCTTTGGAAGAACATACATGGGTTTCAGAAGGAAGTCTTCATGGAAGAAACTCAGAAAATCCGAAGAGGCAAACACGTCTCATTAAAAAAAAGAAGTTGAGTCAGGAATAGGGCTGTTGTGGTGACCGTATTACCGCCACACCAGAGGTCACGAGTCATGAAGGCAGTCAAATTCCACGTGACCGTTTAGTCACGGTAATTAGGCATCTTCAAGCTCTGATGCTGCTGATGGTCATTAGGAGCCAACCAAACTTGCTAACATCTGGTATTCAGCACTCTATTGTCCCTCTAATCGGGGGCTGCCCAACCCTCTTCCCGGAGATCTACCGTCCAGTGGGTTTTCAGTCCAACCCTCTTCCTGGAGATCTACCGTCCTGTGGGTTTTCAGTCCAACCCTCTTCCTGGAGATCTACCGTCCTGTGGGTTTTCAGTCCAACCCTCTTCCCGGAGATCTACCGTCCTGTGGGTTTTCAGTCCAACCCTCTTCCAGGAGATCTACCGTCCTGTGGGTTTTCAGTCCAACCCTATTTAACACACCTGACTACTAATTAGCTGCTCAACAAGACTTTAACTAGCTGAATCAGATATGCTAAATTAGGGTTGGACTGAAAACCTACACGATAATAGATCTCCAGGAAGAGGGTTGGGCAGCCCTGCTCTAATCAATCTGACATCAATGCAAATGTATTTGAAAATCTAATCAAACACTTCATGAGAGCCCATGAGCTCATGCTGAGCAACATTTCTATAGGCTATGCAATTGCGTGAGAAAACAGTGATGGCCTCTACTAAAAAGAGGAGGATCCCATCAGCTTCTCTAGGCTAGGCCTACTATATTTATTTATTCACTTTCCTAATATTAAGCACATTGTTTATCTTTACAACAGGAGTATAGCCTACCTGGCTGCCATGTAAATGAACCACGGGAAAAGTGTCCTCCATTCGCTATTTAATTGCTAAGATGACATGTATTTTTCGCCACTGCCCCATGTTTTGAGACAGGCATGATAATGGTCCATTCTAAATCAAAACAAATGCCACATATATATTATTTAGTATATGTAAAAACAACATTAAATCAAGAACAGTCTGATGGGTGACAATATTAGACTGTTACTTGTGAATGATATATTATCACTTGTGTATGATGCCCAGCCTTTTTTGTGTGACTTTTTCTAATCATAGTCGCACACCTCACGTAGCCTAGCCCATAGGCCTATAGGTTTTGATAAGGTTTGCAATCACAACTAAAGTGGCCAAATAACTTCTTAAAATTAATCACATTATTCCACTCATAGAAACATATTTTTCCTCCCAGAAACACTAGATCATTGCTGCTCTTATGAATCATCATGGCAGGTACGTACCCCGATGCACATTCTTATTCAACAGTCTTCTGCACAGGAACACACTCGGCTGTTTGTACAAACTCAGGGAAGTGGACTGTTGCAAATGAATATTCCCTTCCTGAGTCTTGTTATCACCTGAGGGATTCAATTAGAACTGCAGCTAACCGAACATCACAGCCCAGACCTATCCAGACTTGTCCAGCCCAGACCTATCCAGACTTGTCCAGCCCAGCCCTGAACAACGATGACCATCCAACATCCTGCGTCTAATCCCCAGCAGCCAGAGGAGCAGGCAAAGAGCCAGCAACTAGATCAGAGCCAGGGGTGAAGGGCTAGAGGTTAGCGGTCATCTTGCTGCTCTGAGACACCAAGCATCGGGCTACAGTGAGGCATTTCTTATTCAGCCTGACTTCCTATGATCCACTCAGTCTGAACAAAGAGAGCTTCCTGTTTACATAAAGGAGATCACTCAACATGCTCACCGGATTTCCCCTGAAATACAATAAAAAAAAAAAATACTTTTACCCCTTTTTCTCCCCAACTGGTAGTTACGGCCTTTTCCCATCTCTGCAACTCCCCTACGGACTTGGGAGAGGTGAAGGTTGAGAGCCATGCATCCTCCAAAACACGAGCCTGCCAAGCCGCACTGCTTGCTTAACCCGGAAGCCAGCCGCACCAACATGTCAGAGGAAACACTGTCCAACTGGTGACCGAAGTCAGCTTGCAGGCACCCGGCCCTCCACAAAGAGTTGCTAGTGCGCAATTGGACAAGGAAATCCCGGCCAGCCAAACCCTCCCCTAACACGGACGATGCTGAGCCAATTGTGTGCTGCCTCATGGGTCTCCCGGGCACGGCCGGCAGTGACACAGCCTGGGATCAAACCCCGGGCTGTAGTGACACCTCAAGCACTGTAATGCAGTGCGTTAGACCACTGCGCCACTCGGGAGGCCCCATTATACTAATTCTAACCCTAAACCTAAACCCTGAGCTTAAAGTGTTCTTTGAAATAATACTATTTCCGTATTCTAATGTTACCCAAGACATTCATAAACACAACCAAAGGAGCATTCTTCCGATATTTATTAGACTGTTAGAATGTTTGAGTCAAAATGACTCGTTTTGGGATGAAGTAGGGGTCCCTCAAGGTGTTTTGTAGTGCTCAGTCACACCGTTATCATGACACAGTGTAGAAGGAGAACTCTATTATACATCCTGTATGTATTCTCTAGAAGACTCTAGAAGTTTCATTCAATGAAAATAAAGGAATCGTCCCCCCCCCCCCCCCCCCCCCCCCCTCCTTGACTATCTCTTCTGTTGTGGGGTTGTTAGTATCGGCGTGTGTGACTCAGTGGCAGCTGAATAACACAGGAGGTTTATAAAAAAGGGCGAAAACATAACAGCTGTCCTTCAGAGAGATGAAGTTTCTCTCCATTTCCTCTCCTCTTGCCAAAAGTTGAACTCATGCATCAGAAACGAGAAGCGATGATTCACCAAGCCCCCCCCCCCCCCCCCCCCCTTATAAAACCCCACAACCCTTAATTATCTCTCTTCCCATCATTCTCAATCTGATCTCTCAATAAGTAAAAGCATCATATGCATTACTTTGCCAAATTTGCTGGGTAGGGGCAGGCCTGGGTAGGCCTACAGAAAGAAACATGAGTATGACCTACAGAAAGAAACAGGAGTAGGACCTACAGAAAGAAACAGGAGTAGGCCTACAGAAAGAAACAGGAGTAGGTCTACAGAAAGAAACATGAGTAGGGCTACAGAAACATGAGTAGGCCTACAGAAAGAAACAGGAGTAGGTCTACAGAAAGAAACAAGAATAGGACTAAAGAAACAGGAGTAGGCCTACAGAAAGAAACAGGGGTAGGTCTACAGAAAGAAACAAGAGTAGGACTACAGAAAAAGGAGTAAGCCTACAGAAATAAACAGTAGTAGGTCTACAGAAAGAGGAGTAGGCCTACAGAAAGAAACAGGAGTAGGGCTACAGAAACATGAGTAGGCATACAGAAAAAAGCATGAGTAGGACTACAGGAAGAAACATGAGTAGGACATACAGAAAGAGGAGAAGGACCTACAGAAAGAAAGAGGAGTAGGTCTACAGAAAGAAACAGGAGTAGGCCTACAGAAAGAAACATGAGTATGACCTACAGAAAGAAACAGGAGTAGGCCTACAGAAAGAAAGAGGAGTAGGTCTACAGAAAGAAACAGGAGTAGGACCTACAGAAAGAAACATGAGTAGGACCTACAGAAAGAGGAGTAGGCCTACAGAAAGAAACATGATAAGGTCTACAGAAAGAAACAGGAGTAGGCCTACAGAAAGAAACAGGAGTAGGCCTACAGAAAGAAACAGGAGTAGGTCTACACAAAGAAACAGGAGTAGGCCTACAGAAAGAAATAGGAGTAGGCCTACAGAAAGAAACAGGAGTAGGCCTACAGAAAGAAACATGAGTAGGACCTACAGAAAGAAACATGAGTAGGACCTACAGAAAGAAACAGGAGTAGGCCTACAGAAAGAAACAGGAGTAGGCCTACAGAAAGAAACAGGAGTAGGTCTACACAAAGAAACAGGAGTAGGTCTACAGAAAGAAACAGGAGTAGGCCTACAGAAAGAAACAGGAGTAGGTCTACACAAAGAAACAGGAATAGGCCTACACAAAGAAATAGGAGTAGGCCTACAGAAAGAAACAGGAGTAGGCCTACAGAAAGAAACAGGAGTAGGCCTACAGAAAGAAACAGGGGTAGGCCTACAGAAAGAAACAGGGGTAGGCCTACAGAAAGAAACAGGAGTAGGCCTACAGAAAGAAACAGGAGTAGGTCTACAAAAAGAAACAGGAGTAGGTCTACAGAAAGAAACAAGAGTAGGACTACAGAAACAGGAGTAGGCCTACAGAAAAAAACAGGGGTAGGTCTACAGAAAGAAACAAGAGTAGGACCTACAGAAGGAAACATGAGTAGGACCTACAGAAAGAAACAGGAGTAGGCCTACAGAAAGAAAAATGAGTAGGGCTACAGAAACATGAGTAGGCCTACAGAAAAAAACATGAGTAGGACTACAGGAAGAAACATGAGTAGGACCTACAGAAAGAAACAGGAGTAGGACCTACAGAAAGAGGAGTAGGCCTACAGAAAGAAACAGGAGTAGGCCTACAGAAAGAAACAGGAGTAGGTCTACAGAAAGAAACATGAGTAGGCCTACAGAAAGAAACAGGAGTAGGCCTACAGAAAGAAACAGGAGTAGGACCTACAGAAAGAAACATGTGTAGGCCTACAGAAAGAAACAGGAGTAGGCCTACAGAAAGAAACAGGAGTAGGTCTACACAAAGAAACAGGAGTAGGCCTACAGAAAGAAACATGAGTAGGTCTACACAAAGAAACAGGAGTAGGACCTACAGAAAGAAACATGAGTAGGACCTACAGAAAGAAATAGGAGTAGGCCTACAGAAAGAAACAGGAGTAGGTCTACACAAAGAAACAGGAGTAGGTCTACACAAAGAAACAGGAGTAGGTCTACAGAAAGAAATAGGAGTAGGCCTACAGAAAGAAACAGGAGTAGGTCTACACAAAGAAACAGGAGTAGGTCTACAGAAAGAAACAGGAGTAGGCCTACAGAAAGAAACAGGAGTAGGTCTACACAAAGAAACAGGAGTAGGTCTACACAAAGAAACAGGAATAGGCCTACACAAAGAAATAGGAGTAGGCCTACAGAAAGAAACAGGAGTAGGCCTACAGAAAGAGGAGTAGGTCTACAGAAAGAAACAGGAGTAGGCCTACAGAAAGAAACATGAGTAGGACCTACAGAAAGAAACAGGAGTAGGCCTACAGAAAGAAACAGGGGTAGGCCTACAGAAAGAAACAGGGGTAGGCCTACAGAAAGAAACAGGAGTAGGCCTACAGAAAGAAACAGGAGTAGGTCTACAAAAAGAAACAGGAGTAGGTCTACAGAAAGAAACAAGAGTAGGACTACAGAAACAGGAGTAGGCCTACAGAAAGAAACAAGAGTAGGACCTACAGAAGGAAACATGAGTAGGACCTACAGAAAGAAACAGGAGTAGGCCTACAGAAAGAAAAATGAGTAGGGCTACAGAAACATGAGTAGGCCTACAGAAAAAAACATGAGTAGGACTACAGGAAGAAACATGAGTAGGACCTACAGAAAGAAACAGGAGTAGGACCTACAGAAAGAGGAGTAGGCCTACAGAAAGAAACAGGAGTAGGCCTACAGAAAGAAACAGGAGTAGGTCTACAGAAAGAAACATGAGTAGGCCTACAGAAAGAAACAGGAGTAGGCCTACAGAAAGAAACAGGAGTAGGACCTACAGAAAGAAACATGTGTAGGCCTACAGAAAGAAACAGGAGTAGGCCTACAGAAAGAAACAGGAGTAGGTCTACACAAAGAAACAGGAGTAGGCCTACAGAAAGAAACATGAGTAGGTCTACACAAAGAAACAGGAGTAGGACCAATAGAAATGATAAGGAGTAGGTATACAGAAATGATAAGGAGTAGATAGATCTACAAGTCTCTTTGGGGACATTCATTCATTTGTCTCTGTCGTCTCATCATGGCTCGCTCCATGAGAACCCCTTTCGACTTTCACTCTCAACCGACTGTTTTTCAACTAGTGCGGGAGCTATTACGAAAGACCCTTCTTCTTTTACTTACTTTTGAAATTACAATAGCAACTTTGGACATTGTCTTCTCCAAGCATTGATTTTCCTGGTCCTATTTGTTTTCTATCCATTGTATTCTTCCATAGAGAGAAAGTTATACGGCTTCTCCATTGTTGATAGGAAAAAAAGAAGCAGTTTGTTTCAGAGGGAGGCAGAACATTAATATTTGTTTTGGCTGGAGTCATTCATTCCAACGTGTCCACAATGGCACCCTATTCCCTACATAGTGCACTACTTTTGATCAGAGCTGGTTCTAACAGTCATTTCTTATGTGGAAAAAAAGGAAATGCCACTCTCTCGCACACACACGCACGCACGCACGCACGCACGCACACACACACACACACACACACACACACACACACACACACACACGAAAAGGGCTTGAGCTCTACGAGGAACATGAGATTGGGAGCTGTAGGTCATTAGGGCCCGTCTCAACCTGTCCTGCATGGTGACCATTAACCTGGCCTGATTGAGACAGCCTTACTCGACTGCTGCTGACCTCTGTCTGACCTTATGACCCCTGTGGTCATCCTGTGATTGGTTGTACGAACCACTCAACCTCTGTGATTGGTTCAATGCAGACCTTAACTCTAACAGTAACTCTTCCCTTACTTATCTCTGACCACATTTTACTTATTGTAGAAATCAATGCCCTAGAGTGCATAACTCTTTTTTTGGGGCATTTTAAGATAGACATGTCTTGTCAAATCCAATCCCAAATATGGGTAGAGACCCCAGTGATATTTTAGTTCAAATACAGTACAGGGCTAGTGTTTCAGTGCTAGCTAGCTGTTGGTATAACTGGAGGAATCTGCTGGGCTTGTGATACGGTTTAGTAGGCATGTGGCAGATTCCTCAGTCTTAGCACTTTGCCTGCAATGTAACATGATCATAACTCAAACACAAGACCTTGAAACCATCTGGAAAGTAGAGGAGCTCACGCTAACCAGACACAGATATTGTACATGTACCAACTGTTTGGCCTTGTGTTTGATAGCCATTACAGAGAGGGCGCTGCTCAATAAGTTGGAACTTAAAATTGTAAAATAAACGTCAGGGGTGGGGCCTGTTCACCCTGTGCCCACTCAAAGCAAGTCAGCGAGATGATCAAGATGGCCATGAAGCAACACTGGACTAAATTACAGAGCACGTGGTCTGCGGAAGCCACTGAACTGGACTCCTGTACGAAGCTCGATTTTTCCGGGTCCACCCAACCCACCCAACGCAGGACTCCATCTTAGCCCTCTCAGCTAGCACAGGGCCACGACTATTGGCTTGCCCTCTGAAGCACAACCCCAGTCAAAACACAGCAGCAAGCGGCTAGCCGCTCAAGTAGGAACACGCCCAAGCACCCGCTAAAGACCCACCGAGCCCCAAGAAAACGGAGGGAAGGAAACGGAGAGAAGAAAACGGCTATAGTAGAGAGAAAAAAGAAGGAAAGGAGCACGTCGTTAAAATTGGGCTTTTATGTCTTATATGCCTTGTTTTGTTGGTTTACTCAGTGTGCACTGATCTGTAAATCACAAGCCGGTCTTGACGTCGTTGTGTTAAGTGGGTGGAAGTCGGTAATATCACTGTGGTTAAATAATCACCATTGTTGTTATTCTTATTGCAGTGCCCCCGGTGTCATTTCTACGCCACTATAACTATGTGTCATAGTGAAAGGACTAATGTTGACTAGTCTGGTCCTTTAAAAAAAACGTCTTCAACTGTGACAGAGTGACTCATGTTTTAGTCAGGTTGTGGCTCAGAAACCACTATGCTAGTGTGATTCACACAACAGCTTTGTCGTTGTCAAATGTCCTCGGATATTTGCTCATCTGAAAAAGAATGGTGCATCTTCCTGTTGCCTGAATCGGTTAAATAAATCCCACTATAATGCTTCACGTATTGGTCTGCTTCTCACACTCTGCTCAGTAAAGAACGGGTCAAGGGGGTGAGTGGAAGGAAAAAGGGTGAGAAAATGAATGAGAAAGAGAGAGGTAGGAGGGAGTGACAGAGACAGTACTAGTCATCTAAGGTAAAACTCAAAGCACAAAGACTCACCAAAACACACTGTCAGTCCTAACACTGGGGTCTCGTTCGGTCATTGAGTTAGACTTGCAGTGACTGTTATCCCTCTCAAACAGGTTATCCCTCTCAAACAGGCACCCCCCTGGTGTCTAGGTAGTCAACAACAACATGTTAAAACCCTGAGCCTGCCAGAGCCTGTGAGATTGTTCTGGGAGGACAGGGGTTAGAGGTCACTGCTAATGGTGACAGGGGACATTCCTCTCTGTCTCTGTGACTTCTTCTCCCTCCATTTCATCATGTTATGTCCCGGAGCAGTGTTTGTATTTGTGAGTGTGTGTGTGTGTGTGTGTGTGTGTGTGTGTGTGTGTGTGTGTGTCGATGTGTCTACAATGTCAAACATTACCCAGCTGAACATGTCCAGACACCATCCCGTTCACTCACCCCACTTACTCACTGTAGTTACAATGGCGTCACATAGACAGACTATAAGAATGGTAACAACAATGCAAATTGATCTGGTGTGTGATCTTGCACTTTACAAATTGATCTGGTGTGTGATCATGCACTTTACAAATTGATCTGGTGTGTGATCATGCACTTTACAAATTCATCTGGTGTGTGATCATGCACTTTACAAATTGAATCCACCCTTCAGGCAGCTATTTATGACTGGACGACTTCAAAATCAACAAAGGGATTGTCACGCCCTGACCTTAGAGAGCCTTTTTTTTATGTCTCTTTTGGTTTGGTCAGGGTGTGATTTGGGTGGGGATTCTATGTCCTTTATTTGTGTGATTTGTGTTTCTATGTGTTGGCCGGGTGTGTTTCTCAATAAGGGACAGCTGTCTATCGTTGTCTCTGATTGGGAATCCTACTTAGGTAGCCCCTAAGTATGATAGTTGTCTTTGTTAGTGGCACTATAGCCCTGTAAGCGTCACGGTTGTGGTTTGTTTCTTGTTTTGTTGGAGACATTTGAAGTAAAAAGAGAAACGTACGCTCGCCACGCTGCACTTTGGTCGCCTTCCAATGACCGCCGTGACAGGGATACAAGGTCAATGTTGAGACGACACGTGCATTACAGTCATTTGAGTATATGAACATGTAAACACATATTTCTCTAACCTGGGTCTGTGACATAACTGTGTGAATCCTGAATCTGTGCCATGACTTCTCTCTGTACCGATTAATGAAAGCTGTATTATCCAAACATTGGTCAATGATGCTCTGTTTGGTTTTAGGATTAAGCGTTTAGTGTGTGTTTTGTCCTGTCACTCTACGTTTTGTTTGACCTGCACATGCACTAATGTTGAATCCAACCCTGTGTTGTATCTATGTCACCAACAGTAACACCCACAACACTCAAGTCTCACTCTGTCAACACTTCGTAACAAACAAGAGCAACTGAAAGAGATCCATTCAAAGAAGATTTCTGTTTGGAATAATAACAAATAAGACCAAATGTATGTCACACAGGAAGTGAAATGAAGCACAGTTGCCATAGTCCAACCTTATTACAACCTCAGTATAACCTTACCATGACCCCAGGAGAATGTGAGATTGGTTAGCATGGAAGGGGTCAAAGGTGACTGTCTCAGTAGCTTGTTTATCATGTTTTACAGCCTGCGTCTGTTGGGGCATGCTAGCGACCTGACCTGCACTCCTCCCTATTCCCCAAAGAAAAATCCCAACGCTGGAAAAACATCTGGGAAAGCCATGGAAGGGGGTGGGGGAAGGTGTGTGAAATCAACACAGAGGCCCTTGACAGGATACAGGGAGGGTGGGGGGGGGTAACGGCATCACTAGTGGAGATAAAGTTGGGAGGTGTACATAATGGAGGAGTGTTCTTCAATCCTGTTTCCTTGGAACCCCCAAGGTGTGCAGGCTTTTGTTCTAACCCAGCACCAACACAAATTCAACTTAAATACAAAATGACCAGGCTCTTCATTATGAGTTGAATCTGACATGTTAGTAGTACTAGTACTACGCTCCACAGGAACATGAAGAACACGACAGGTATATTTCAGTTCTAATGGGACACGGCCTATTCATCGTTTCTTTGAACACTGCTCTGATATGCAGAGCTAGAACGTGACAGGGGTTAGGCCTACCAATAATCTAGACGTCGGATCCGTCACTAGGCAAACACAGCAGACTCCGACAGCAGTCCCTCGTGTTGTGGTTGTGCAGCCAGCCAGCAATGTTCCAGAGCTCCCCTCCCCAGACCTGCCCCTCCAGCCCTCCGCGCCCAGCAGGCAGGCAGCCTCAGATCCCAGAGGCGATAAACAGGCTTCACAGAGACAAAGACCAGAGCTAAGCAGAGACAGGGAGGAGGTGGAAAGATGGATGTGTGCGTTGTGTGCGTGGGTGTTGTGGGGTGGTTGACCGATGGAGCTTCACACAAGCCTGTCGTGACTGATGAAGGGAAAGCGGTGCTTCAGTACATTTTTTTAGTCGACAATCAGGACGGTCTCCGAGTTGTTTTCTGGATGAAATGTTGATCTTCATCAATGCAGACGACTGTTAGGAACCAAAGATCCCACTAGATCTCTGGATGCCTTCTCCCTGTCTGCTGACAGTAACACAAGGACACGGACACGCACACACACACGCGCACGCACACACACACACACACACACACACACACACACACAGTATTTATCTCCCCCGGGCTTCTGCACTCCGCATGGGTCCCACTGCTACAGAGTCTGTCTGTTGTCTCACCGCAGAGTCACATGGATTCAGGGTGGTGATCTTTCAACTTCACTGACCCCAGTTCAGAGTCGTACAGTGTCAAACCTCCGTTCCCACACTAAACACTGACACTCGCTGACACTCCCTTACTTCACAGTGTCGGCCAAGTCCAACACAGAGATAGGAACCACGTGGTACGAAGAAGGCCTTGAAAGACCACTGTTTGCATTTTGCAGTAGTGAATGCATGGTGAGCTCAGCCACACAAATCTATTAACCTTCACTGCCATTCCCCATGTGTAGACTTTGTTCATACGGGAAAAATATTGCAACTATTAGTGAGGTTTAGTGAGGTCATCCACCTTCTGATTCGTTCCCAATCAGAAGATACTTGAGAGATATCAAGGGTGGAAATGGTTGATTGACACTTCCACTCTGAACTGAGGTCACACACTAAAGATAACCAAAATGGTCAGACGACAGATAGATTATGTAGCAGTGGGGCAGAGAGCCGACACCCAGGGGAGATTAAAACACGGTACTTTCAGCAGACAGGGAGAGAAAGCAAACTGGGGTCTGGTGGGCCAGTAGGTTGACGATCATGGGGAAGGCACAATGTGCTGCTTATGTGGAGTGCCGCGTGGGAGGCGTGGGACCCAACCCTAGGGTTTTTCTCATCGACCGCCACGCCTTACGGCCCGAGGCCGGCCTCCTTCCCGTCGTCCTTTTGTGGTCTATGATTGAGGCGAGGGGCAAGCAAGCTTGGAACCTCAGAGTACAGAGGTCTCTTTCTCCTGAGCCAAGCATCCAGCCACTTCAACCCACTCTGAGCTCTCCATACATCTACATAGCTCAGGCGTGACTAAAGCGTTTTATGGTCCGAAATTAAAAGTGGGCAAGGGGAGTTGACCGCCACCGCATGTTTGAGGATGACCAAAGGGCTGTGACAGCCACAGCATGTTTGAGGTTAACCAAAATGACATAATTGAGAAAATGTGTGTATAAAATATATAAAGCCCACTTTAAGTAGAGTTGAACTAGTCCTAGTATCTTTAATAGCAACTAATAATGTAAAAATGCTAATATACTGTATATGACAATCAATTTCCAGACCATGCCGTGCAAGCACAGTACACCATTCTACTTGGATCCTGTTGCATTTGTTTGGGGAGGGGGAGTTTGTGAACTTCACACAGGCCGATGAGGAAGGAGTACGAGAGGGAACAGAAGAAGGAAATAAGGGTAAGGGGTTGCACAGGAAGTAGAGTGTGGGTGGAGTTCAAGGCCTGACTTCCAACTCCCTCCACACACCCTCTATGTCCTTCTGACCCTCTCTGTTGCTCCATAAGAGAAAGAGAGAGGGGGGATAGAGAGAGAGGGGGAGAGAGAGAGAGAGGGGGGGGGGGGGGGTGAGGGAGAGAGAGAGAGAGAGAGAGAGAGAGAGAGAGCGAGAGAGAGCGAGAATGACAGATAGAGAGAGGGAGAGGGAGAGAGAGAGAGAGAGAGAGAGCGAGAACGACAGATAGAGAGAGAGAGAGGGAGAGAGAGAGAGAGCGAGAGAGAGAGAGAGAGAGAGAGAGAGAGAGAGAGAGAGAGAGAGAGAGAGAGAGAGAGTGAGGGAGGGAGGGAGAGAGGCTCTGCTGCTGCTCTTGCTGTTGTGTGTGTTGTTGTGGTGTCAAAAAAGGATGGAAACAAAACGGGATCTCCTAACCGCTTTGGGGCTTGCAGCTCATGACTACTCACACTGTGTACGGCCATCGCCCTGGCAACGTTTACTTAGTGACTCAATAAACGCATGTCTCCATTCATTACAATTAACACCTTTGGTTGCCAAGGAAGTTATGTCCAAAACATACAATATGCAAAGGACCTTGTCTGATTTGTCTTTATTGTTGTTGCAGAGTGTTTATAGCTAACAACTACGTCGGTGGATGCCCCAGACTAAAAATAAAAGTGGTCTGTTCTTTCGGAGTGTCTGTTAGCTGGCTTGCGACGAAGCTGCAGTCTGCTTCAAATTGATGCTATTTTGGACAGAGCGGGAACAATGTGAGGAAACGTTGTGTGGGGCAGAAACAGTAGCAGGACAGTCAATCATGCCTGGTGTGTGTATGTGTGTGCGTGGGCGTGCATGAGTGCGCGCGAGTGTGTGCAATGCTAGCTAACATCTCTGCTGTTTTGGGAGTTAAGAGGGGCCAGAAAGTTAAGAGGGGCCAGGCGGTGGGGGGACGGGGGTGTGTGATGATATTTACAACATGTGTTGCCGCTCGACAGGAAAAGGAAGCTTGCGTCTGGCCATGTGACACTCTGAGGTACCATATTTCTGTCTGTCCTCTACTCAACACTCGGCCTCAGACTCAAAGTGCAATTACCACGGCAACACAGATATAGACCGTTTCCTGAGAGAAATAGAGGAGAGAGAGAGAGAGAGAGAGATGCAGAAAGAGACAGCGAGTGGAAGACAGGTAATCAGAGTTGCGAAGCGAGGCGAATAGAAAGGAGAAAAAGAAGCCTCAAACCAAAAACTACAGTCTTCACCTCTGCCGTCAGAGCTAGCCACGATGTGGCCTATGAGGCGGCCAACGTTGTTGGTTTATCTATGAGTCAGAGTGTGTGACACTCACCGTTGAAGAAGCTCTTGACCTTGAGGTATCCCACACTGAGCCGGAGCACAGACAGCTTGTCCAGCCTCGCACGCACGTCCTCTGAGAACGGCAACAGCCCGGTCAACTTGTCCAGCTCTCCGTTCAGCCGGTCCCTGTGGCGCTTTGACGGGTTCGACTTGATGCCATCTGTAGGAGGGGGTTTAGGACTGAAAAAGAGAGGAAAATAAGTGAACGTTTGATGATGGTGGGGGGGGGGGGGGGGTTGAAATTGATGCAGGATTTTTTTATGGTCCTCGTTTCAAACCAAGACCTTTGTCTTTCTATTATTGTTGAAAAGAGTCTTCTAAGATAGACTGGTGCTGAGAATTACACACGAGCAGAACGTGTGACAAGCAGCCCGGGTCTCTGCTACACAGCCTGGTTTCTCTGGTGATGATGAAACCACCTTGTAAGAAATATTTTGGTCAAGAAGAGAATGGAATAGTAGTGCATGTCTTACACGGAATCCAACTCCATGAAATTTATTGTCAACAAACATAGTTTGGCAAGTTGGTTATGACTTCTACTTTGTGCATGACACAAGTAATTTTTTCAACAATTTCCAATATAATTCACTGTATCACAATTCAAGTGGGTCAGTTGACTGTGTCTTTAAACAGCTTGGAAAATTCCAGAAAATGATGTCATGTCTTTAGAAGCTTCTGATAGGCTAATTGACATAATTTGAGTCAATTAGAGGTGTACCTGTGGATGTATTTCAAGGCCTACCTTCAAACTCAGTGCCGCTATGCTTGACATTATGGAAAAATCAAAAGAAATAAGCCAAGACCTCAGAAAATAAATTGTAGACCTCTTCAAGTCTGGTTCATCCTTGGGAGCAATTTCGAAACGCCTGAAGGTACCACGTTCATCTATACAAACAATAGTACACATGTATAAACACCATGGGACCACGCAGCCATCATACCACTCAGGAAGGAGACGTGTTCTGTCACCTAGAGATGAACATACTTCGGTGCAAAATGTGCAAATCAATCCCAGAACAACAGCAAAGGACCTTGTGAAGATGCTGGAGGAAACAGGTACAAAAGTATCTTTATCCACAGTAAAACAAGTCCAATATCGACATAACCTGAAAGGACGCTCAGCAAGGAAGAAGCCACTGTTCCAAAACCGCCCTATAAAAGCCAGGCTTCGGTTTGCAACTGGTCTGATGAAACAAAAATAGAACTGTTTGGCTATAATGACCATCGTTATGTTTGGAGAAAAAAGGGGGAGGCTTGCTAGCCGAAGAACAACATCCAAACCGTGAAGCATGGGGGTGGCAACATCATGTTGTGGGGGTGATTTGCTGCAGGAGGGATTGGTGCACTTCACAAAATACATGGCATCATGAGGAAGGAAAATCATTCTGGGTATGTTGAAGCAAAATCTCAAGACATCAGCTAAAGCTTGGTCGCAAATGGGTCTTCCAAATGGACAATGACCCCAAGCATACTTCCAAAGTTGTGGCAAGATGGCTTAAGGACAGCAAAGCCAAGGTATTGGAGTGGCCATCACAAAGCCCTACCCTCAATCCTAGAGAAAATTTGTGGGAAGAACTGAAAAAACGTGTGTGAGCAAGGAAGCCTACAAACCTGACTCAGTTACACCAGCTCTGTCAGGAGGAATGGGACAGAATTCACCCAACTAATTGTGGGAAGCTTGTGGAAGGTTTCCCGGGAACGTTTGACCCAAGTTAAACAATTTAAAGGCAGTGCTACCAAATACTAATTGAGTGTTTGTAAACGTCTGACCCACTGGAAATGTGATGAAAGAAATAAAAGCTGAAATAAATCATTCTCTCTACTATTATTCTGACACTTCACGTTCTTAAAATAAAGTGGTGATCCTAACTGACCTAAGACTGGGAATTTGTACTGGGAATAAATGTCAGGAATTGTGAAAACTGAGTTTAAATGTATTTGGCTAAGGTGTATGTAAACTTCCGACTTAAACTCTATATACTGAACAAAAATATAAACGCAACAAGCAACAACTTTGATGATTTTACTGAGCTACAGTTCATAAAAGGAAATCAGTCAATTTAAATAAATAAATTAGGCCCTAATCTATGGATTTCACATGACTGGGCAGGAGCGCAGCCAATCATAATATTTTTTTTTTCCCACAAAAGGGCTTTATTACAGACATAAATACTCCTCAGTTTCATCAGCTGTCCTGGTGTCTGGTCTCAGACGATCCTGCAGGTGAAGAAGCCGGATATGGAGGTTCGGCGTTGGCGTGGTTACATGTGGTCTGCGGTTGTAAGGCCAATTGGATATATTGGCAAATTTGAAAAAACGTTGGAGGCGACTTATGTTTGAGAAATTAACATTAAATTATCTGTTAACAGCTTTGGTGAACATTCCTGTAGTCAGCATGCAAATTGCATGCTCCCTCAAAACTTGAGACATCTGTGGCATTGTGTTGTGTGACAAAATTGCACATTTAAGTGGCCTTTTATTGTCCCCATGCACAAGGTGCACCTGTGTAATGATCATGCTGTTTAATCAGCTTCTTGATATGCCGCACTTGTCAGGTGGATGGATTATCTTGGCAAAGGAGAAATCCTCACCAACAGGGATATAAACAAATATGTGCTTTTTGTGCATATGGACAATTTCTGGGATCTTTTATTTCAGCTCATGAAACATGGGACCAACACATTATATGTTGCGTTTATATTTTTGCTCAGTATATACAGTATAGTGTCTTCACTCTGTCCAGCTAGCTAACAGTCATCGAAATGAAGCTTGACAGTCAATAAGCATCGAACATTCCAGGAAGCGATAGATAGAGGACAAGTTAAAATTTTTAATGAAAAGTTACATTTGAACTGCGGCCCTCCGGACCTCGGTGGAGATCGAATGCGCCCCCCCGCGTGGTACATTTGTTTGACATCCCAGCCCTATAGCATCAAAAGTAGTGAACTATAAGGAATACGGTGTCATTTCAGATACAAACAGAGACTCGGTCCCCTTTGATAGTTGAAGAGTAGCTGAAACAGATGTGATTCTCAACCTCAAGTAAAGAACCAGGTCATTGGTGCAGTATGACATCATCCTGACTCCTCACAAATACAGGCCGCTGTGTCCCAGGTGTTTGTCTTAGAGTAAGTCTCACCAAGCACCTTTGGGTCACAGCTACTATACTCTCTCTGGCATATTCCTAGAAACGTACTTAACTCTCTTTGTAAACTGTCAAATAGCATAATTAATCCATTATAATGTTCAACCAACTACAAAAGGCCTTAAATCCAAGAGATTATTTGAGTTGTTTTAGGCATTTGACAAGCAAGGCAATATTAGCGTTGTGTGTCAAGTATACTGTACATCATAATCATCTATTCCAAGAAAAACTAAGTGAAATATTTTCTTGAAAATGAACTGTCATAGACATATAAGAAAAAATGAAAAATGTATTATAAATGAATTGTCATAGACATAGATGACATTTCAAACCCTAAACATTATAATGTTGTTAACACAGTGTGTCATTGTCTACTCTTACCAATCCTTTAAACCAACAACCTCTCCCACTTCAGAATTTCCTGGTTCAATGTTCGGGAGAACCTTGTCTTGAGAAACCAAGCCATTGTTGTCAAATGGAGGTCTGTTGTAACCCGACGCTGTATTTTCACCACCAAGGGCTTACCCGAAGGAATTTCAACAGTAACTCAAGCCAGAGGTTTGGAACCAAATTACACAATCCTCGAAAACAAGGGAAAGTGACGACACCAGAGACTGGCCATGGGGACAATAGGCCTTTCATTCAGACCGTCTCCGTCCGTCCGCCGTCAGTTGGACTCCATCTTGGATTCCTCACGCAGACGGAGGTAACCTTCTTTGTTGTAGCACAGGTGTTATCACAAGTTAATGTCAAATTCCAAGTGACATTAGCATGTTTTGATACGGGTGCACGTAGTTCAATGTCACAGTAGTGTATTCTTAATCACTGCAAGGACCACACAGTGATGTTTACATACTTATGTATTTATAATAACATGAGTGCTAGCTTCTTGTAGCATTTTGGCTCACATCATTAAAATGGCCAATCTTTCCATAAACAGTTCAAACCAGACGGCCGAGATCTGAACCAAAATAGAAAACAGGCCAGTCTTCCAAAGGTCAACCTGATGGCTGAACAGAGGGGGCGCGATAGAGTAACCAGATCTGGGTAATCTGATTTTGAGTGTTGTAACCGACACATGACACGAGAGGCCTGTGCACGTTTGGAAACACCGGGGCCCAGGCCTGGATTCAAATAGTATTTTTTCCCGTCAAATACTTTCAACATTTGACTTAGCCTGTACGGGGTGCCAGATGGGTAGGTTTTTTTCTCTCCCTTTTGGGCCTATTCTATTGGTTCTTTTGCGCCAGGCAAGCTCAACAAAGGGAAGCTAACATATTTGAAAGTGCACAAACGCTATTTGAGCCCGGCTCTGGTAAGGTCATTCCCAACCTGATAACCTCCAGTAGAACTCGATCTGTCTCTGGTCCACCTCAACAAAACAAGACTGGAGTTAAACTCAGATGGCTCAACCTGCAGCGTTCGTCTTGCCCAACTCGCCATTACTCATACTGTAGGTCCAATTCTTAAAACAATGGATGTGTAGTATTATCTATCTTGGCAGAGCTTTACCATCTTATTGCAAGACTGCTTTCCCAGACTCCCAAACAAAGGTACTTTGTCTGAGTCAGTGTAACAACAACCCCTGAATAAGATTAGGTTCTATGTCGAAAATAACGAGTACATCAAAACTGCCTAACATTCTTTCCAAATTGTTTGCTGAAGAAGAAAAAAAGACAAGGAAAATACTGTCTTAACATTCTTTCCAAACAGTCAGGACACTGTCTGTGAATGAATGGTGAAGGTAGAAGCCACACAGGTGGATGGGGAATAAGGGTCCCTTAAAGTAAAGCTTTAAAATGTGGGAATGCAAATGCATGCCCCCTCCATGGTCATCACCATCAAAGTCATATTAATCCATTGACAAACTTGCTGCCAAAAATAGCACGAGTCACTTCTGGCTCATTGGGTCAAGTGTTCCCGTAATGAGCTTCTGGTGAGGTCTGTTACAGTTAACGTAGCCATGTGACATCACTGACAAGTGGCAGGCCAGGAGAGGGGAGGTGGCCGAGGGTCTGGTGTGGACTGGAGATTCAGGGTCTAACCTGTCTGTCTGTCTGTCTGTCTGTCTGTCTGTCTTTGTGTGT
The DNA here is from genome assembly GCF_013265735.2 of Oncorhynchus mykiss. NCBI lineage: Eukaryota > Metazoa > Chordata > Actinopteri > Salmoniformes > Salmonidae > Oncorhynchus > Oncorhynchus mykiss. The sequence continues at coordinate 23,033,182 of NC_048571.1, forward strand.
CTGTTTCCATGCCTGCCTGCCTGCCTATCTGTTTGTCTGTCTATAAGTCTCTTAGATAATGTGAAATGTTTGCTGAATTGTTGGATCACTCTCATTTGATTCACAAAGGAATGACAAAGAGTCATGGATTTTCTGTTCTAAAAGGGATTTTTCCTAGTGGAAAACTCACCAACTAAAAGTCAGTGACCTAGTAAGAGTGGCTGACTGAGTATCATACTCAGAGCAATATCTACTAAAACACTAGCGATGCGTCCCAAACGACATCCTATTCCGTATAGAGTGCACTACATTTGACCAGAGAGCCCTATGAGCCCTGGTCAAAAGTAGTGCACTATATACGGAATAGAGTGCCGTTTGAGAGGCAGACAACGCCTGGTCTGCAACACAGCAGCCACACAATGATATCATTGTGGAGGTAGAAAAAAAGCTCACTCTATTGGACATTATAGAACTGCAGACACTGTCTCCTGCTGTAGGTAATGTTATACCATCAATCTTCTCTTTTTAAAAGGCCAACAAGTTACCCTGTGCCATTGTTCCATCCTTCTGGAAATCTGAGAGGGAGAGAGCAATGAAAAGAGAACGTTTCCATACAGGGCTGATATAGAAAGTGTGGAGATTGGAGGATGAAAATACTTGCTGTTGCTAATCGGGTCGTAAGGTTATAAGTAGGTAATAATAAAGTAATTACTCGTACTTATTAACTCATTGAGTGCCAACGTATCGCCGGCGAGTTTCGGACTTCTAACCCCTTTTAAACATTGTGTGTCTGAGCTGGTCTCCCTGTACCATTGGAATCGTCTATATCTTCTGCATCCGTGAATACCAACCATTACTCTGTTTGATTAGGGGGGGGGGGGGGGGGGGGGGGGGTGAACTAGAGCGGTGTTTGTGAGACAAGGGCGGAACCCGAAGGGGCCCAGGGGCGGGTCTTTTATACCAAAATGTCTGTAGAGTCCGAATGGTTTGAGCTACAAACTATTAAAAGCTTTCTATGAAACGCTAAGACTCTCACAAACACGCACATGTTTTTTGCTCTATGATGCGTACAAGCCACACAAGGGTCATTAAAAGGTAAGGGGTTCTCCAGTATAGAGGATCAGTGGAAATCCCTGGACATGTGTCTATAACACTGTATGCTCACGTAGTTGCTGACACAAACTCCAAACTCAACACAGTTGTCACTGACAAGTTGGATATTATTTTTCCAGTGAGCAAACAATTGATGTACTTACAGCATTCATATAATTTTTTTTTTGTTTAATCAGGTTTGTGCTTAGATGGAACTTATCTTTTTATTGACATCTCATGAATGCAACTGTTTATGTAAATATAAGGGCTGGACATGCAGATAAATGAAAGTCAGATAAACGAAAATAAGATTTTTGCTGGAATCTTGGGACCAAAATGTTCTGAGTAGTGCAATGTATTTAAACGTTTTAAAAAACGATTTGTTCAAGTGATTTTTTTTTTGCCAGAAAATACAAATGTATAACTTTGTGTGATTTAGAAATATGTTAATTTGCAGAAGACAAAATTAAGAAATTTTAATAAGATTGTCATGATTGAAAAAAAAGCAGGACTATCAGATTACAAAATTTCGGACCAATTTCCCTTGCTCTCCCTCCCCATGTAAGCATTGCGTGAGAGCGCAGCCAATTTTCAACTTGATTATGACTAGTGCAAGACTACCATTTCCATGCCAGACCATAACTACACACCAAAATTAAATCTTAAGCTAACCCTAAAGACTTGAGGAAGCATTTACAATAGGTTGCTGTGGAAAATACTGAGAACTTAAATAGAGATTGTATAGATAAAAAATCTAATGAAGATGGTTTCGGAACGAGACAGTAGGCTAAATCAGTTTGCATCTGCAGAATCACTGCAGATACCCAGAGCTATACCAACTTTACGCACAACTTAAACACAAAACCAGCATCATAATATGCATATTATTCATATAATATGATCAATTATAGATTGATAGATAACACGTCAAGCAATGTGTGTATCGTAAAAATGCCGTCATGCATTCACCCATAAAATTAGCACAAAATGTGGTGAACATGCACATCGGTCTTATTTGCGTAACTTGATTTAGTGAAGCTCAGAACCCATAGCCTATAGTGAAAATAAGTGCCACATGATAGGCTACACAAAGTCTACTATTCACATAATAGTAGAATAAACTTGAAATTAAACATTTAGTTTATTGCTTTGTATCGTTAGAACCTGTATTAGTAGCATTGGTTGACCTGTAAGATAATGTAACCATTCCTTTTACACAAAGTAGCCGTATCTTTTAACTTGAAAATTATATTCAGAGCTGCTTACATTTTCTGAACAGGCTTCTTCCGTTTCTTAGCTGCGTACTGCGCCGTACTCCCCAACATGATGTATCTCTCCCTAAGAAAGTCTATAGAATAAGACCTATACGTGTCCCTCTTATTCTTGCAGGTCGTTTTCGAAGACCCACGACTAGATGCAGCTCTGTATAATGTAAATATCCACAAGGAGTCCGCCGATGTACAGAACGTCTCATACGTCGACGCTCCAAATATGAACAGAAACTATTCCTCTTGGTTGACTTGACCGAAAAAATCCAAAATTGCTTTTTGATATAAAAGTTTAGGGAAACTTTTCAAACTGCAGAGCAGCTACAAATGGCTTGCTTGATCCGAATAAATTTGACTCCCTCAGTCCGTCGGTCCGTCCTTTTTTTTTTTTTTTTTTAAGCTGTCATTCCTAATGCATTAACATACTGTACACTCTAGTTGTGCGAAAGTAATGGCTGCGTTTTCTGCTACTCGAACCAATCCAAAGCGCTGGTTCGCCGCAGCTCACGCAGCAGGTACAGTGGGGCTGCTCGCTATTGGTGCAACGCGATTTCAGGAAATGTAACACAGAGGAGAGAGAGAGAGAGAGAGAGAGAGAGAGAGAGAGAGAGAGAGAGATTCAAAGGGGCAATCTACGATTCAAACAATAATACAGCGTTGACCCCGCCACTGTTTCGGTAAACATGCGAGGGACGGGGCTAGAGAAATGTATCCACTCTGAAATTCATAGGCAGAGGCACAGAGCCATGGCTGCAAGGACCTAGCATCCATCGTATCAAAATTATAGTTGTACTCATGTTTTCTAATGACATTGTTTACAACCAATAGAGTAAAACAAGCTTATATTTTGGGTTCTGATGAGGTACGACAGTTGAACTAAGCTCAAGAGGTAGTTAGAATGTACATTATTCAAGAATCAATGGGTATTTACACTATAATTAATTTACATGTCAAAAATTGGTTTAGAAATTTTCAGATTTCCCCTTTAATGGTGGAGTTTATGATATATACAACGAGGACAAACTGTACATATTGTACTTACATAATCGTTTGCAACCTTTGATATCATGGAGAACCGCTCAGAGCTATGTGCAATAACCAATTTAAATGTAAAATGCTGGCTATTGTCCTGGGCCTCTAACTTCATACTGGAATGCTAGATTAAAACATGTTTAATATACACAGTTTCAGATCATTTTATGAACTGTGCGTGAACTTTGGCAACCAGACATTTCCAAAGCCACTTTCTCCCATGCAGTAGTAGATAATAGATAGCCAGGTATTCCCGGGCTACAGGACTCTACCATAACCCTGTTACACTGTGGTTGTAGCATGGTTCTATGATGCTGGGAGCTTTTCAGACACTCTTCCCATAAAGATGACTTATTGCTTCTGGTTCAAGTGATGAATGTGGTAATGGTTGCCTAGGGTTGTTTTGAAGAGGTTTTTTTTGTTGATTTCAACAAAGATATCCTGTTATGTCCATGGGCTTTTGAAACTCCCCAAACCACAATCCATTAAATACACTTGCAAACAATGGAGAGTTACTCTAAAATGCCTTGTTTTATTCCGTCTCCTCTTTCCTCTGTGATAGCTTGGCCAATGGATCCTAGTATTCGGAGGGAAACTGAAGTGAATGGTTAACACTGACAATAGAGACTTACTGGTAAATATTCAACAACTTCAATGAGACACAATAGACAGGATTGTAATCACATAGAATAGGATGGATTAAAAATAGAGCCTCACTGATCATGCGGACTGGGCCAGGGAGGCCAATGTTTGCTAACGCGTTGATCTGTTCTATACTCAGGCTGCAGTGGGGTTGTCACCCCAGACTGTGATGGGTTTGGTTGGGTCGCCCAGGCGTTGCTGTCTGACAGGGAGTGCAAAACCTCTGACCGACCATATTCACCACAGAACAGGAACTATCTGCAGCACACATATTGAAACAGTGTCAGTAAAAACAAACAGCCACAGAAAGGACAGTAAAGCACACCACAGAATAGCTGACAGCTTTGACTTGGCTGCCAGAGAGGAGTGATATGTAATGTGTAAAATCCACTCACTTGACACTCCACAAAGTAGGTCCCCATACGACAACAGGCCATGGTCGCAAGTGAACTTCTTTGAAAAAGTAGGAGTTCAATCTATACCCGTCATTATTGTTCAATCTGTCACCCTTTACTCCTACACCCTGTCAGTGAACACTGACTAGAGGATTGGGGTTGAAAAGGTCTCTCTGTTCTAGTTCTTGTTGATTAATCAGTCGATCACAATGAATTTTGGCTTCATTTATTCAGCTGCTGGCATTGACTTAGCGTTCCAACAGATTTCATAACCGCTGTTTACGTGTGGCTCCACGTATCGACTAAAGTATTTGCCCAATTGTCAACTGAAGCAATGTACTGGGGTTGACACTCTAATGGAAACGTTGAACACATGAAATCCGTCAACATTACTGTAGCCCTAAAGCTGAATTGAATATAAATCGTGACAAATGTATGTTGAGAAATACAGGGATATAAACACAGAGGCTAAATTGAGTGCAAATCCAGAACTAACACCCGTTGGTTATTTTGTGCCTGTTTTTTTTTGTTGGCGTATGTTCCCCCCCCTCCCCCCTATTAACAACACTCACCAGAAATCACTTGGCATAGCTGCCTATTAAAAGATCCCATCCAAGCAAGTATTGGAAATCCCCGTCACAGCCCCTGGAGGGAAAGGTCTCTGCCATAGTGAAGAACAAATTAACACATGGGGAAACCTATTTCGTTACCATAGAGCCACTGCTGTTGGAGCTTATAAACAAACCAGTGACAAGTGAGCAGCTATTTATGATATGCCACCATCTGGCACCATGAAATGACTTTTACGGTTGAAAATACATCCAGTTAAATCAGAGTTTGACTTGAAATAAAGAAAATCTGTCCGGATAACATACAGGAAACCGACACACAGACCTTAGTTGGTGAAGTTGTCTCGGTTGCACTGTAATTATGTAGATTGCAGAGGGAGTGTAAATGGTATGAAACGACTGTTTGTCGCGAGAACAAATGGAGTTTATAGAAACCCTCTCTGTTTTGACATTCATTGGAAGCACAGTGCCATTATTGTCACGATGGGGTTTAGATCTGAAATTCTGCTTCAATCTGCAATGGGATTTATTGAAACGCTGTTCAAACAGCTGTAGCATGATACAAATGAAATGGTTATCATCAAGGTAGAATTATCACATCAGTTTAAGCAACAAGAAGAGATGCTTTATCTGTTCAGAAATAAAGATGCAACATTAACAACATTGCACTCTTAACATGAGCTAATTAAAGAATGACACGTTTAGAGTTATACAATTCAGAGGAGTTTACATTGTTTGGCAGGGAACAGGGTGAAACTGTGGTTCGTTTCCAGTTCTAGATGGCAAATCAAAGATTGTTCCCATAGTTTTTAACAAGACACGCCGAGGTGATTTTAATACACTAGTAAATCTGTTGAAAACAGTTTTAAATGTTACCCATTGAACTTTTACTGGGTAGCATTTAGTTCTATAACCAGCTTCATAAAGTGAAATGAGCGCCGTGTCATCTTGCATTCTTCTCAATTACGACAACTTTCTGCACCTGCGTCCATGATGTAGCGCTTCAGAAAGCTGACGTGCTTTAAGGAAAAACAAAAGAAAATGCCATTTATATGTCACCTGCCTTCGCAGAGGTTTTGTTGGCATGAAGGGACTAAGATATACTTGGTTGTGAGTGTCATAACCAAGGACAGTTTAGGATGCACAACAGGAAGACAAATTGCTGAGGGAGGGTGTCTAATACAATACTCTGATTTAATAGATTTGAGGCATGAAGTGGGTGGGAAATGTACCTTTGCTGCCTGGTCTCTACCCTCAAGTAAAGCTAACCCCCTGGTCCCCTCTGCTCACCCTGCAGTTACTGATTGATATTACAGGCGCATTAGAGCAAGGAATTCTGCCCCCTAGAGGTAAAAAACAGAACCTTTTTAGGATAGTTTGGCAATTTACAACAACAGAGGCAGAGGAATTTGGCACTCTGACCATTCTACACAATCCATTTATAAGTATACCTGAAAATCACTGACCATGGTTATTTGTATTCACAGCATTTCTGTTTTCCTGATACTGACGCCTTCTGACAGTGTTGGGGTCTAGCCTGACGAGTTGGTGTGGACGATGTTGTTTTGAATTGAGCATAATGTCTTTCTCTGCCCTCGCCCTTCATTTTACGAAACACTGACTGAAGCACTGGTTCTTCAAAAGACTCCACTGGCTCGAAGGTCCAAACTCAAGCTGTTGGATGACCTCCCTGTCCAGCAATCAACGTGTGCTCTACTTATAAGGGTGCAGCACTGGTGGAAAAACAACAACAACCTAGCTAAATCGGATACTATCCCATAGGTCTGGGAACAGTTACAGGAGTTTACCTCCAATCAAAATGGCTGCCGAAGGTTGTGATTTGGCATCGCTTCATTGGCGACAAGTTGTTTGTGTTGACCTCCCTTTGAAGCAGAGAGGGGAAGTCCGGGGTTTGTCTGGTTCACAGGGAAAGGAAGGGATTAAATCCAGAAGTGGCCCATACCCTTTACTCAGATCTGAGTAGCCATATCTAGCAAAGCACTTGATCTGTGGAAGAGGAAAATAAAGAGTCTACAAGGCAATACAAGTCTTCTCCTCAGTGAAGTTCTTTCATCTCTCTGCATTCTCATCATTATTTTCATTGGTACAGTAATGTATCACGGTACATAATATTGAATATATTATGAGTAAATGCTTAGAGGGTATCTGTCATCATTCTGATGCTGTAAATCATTAAGTATTGCACTCTCTCTGCCCGGTGGTGGACCTTGCAATGTTCCTCTCAACGAATAGCTTATACGGTCTTGTATAGATGCATGAAACATGCTGAAAATGAAGGACACACTATCTCCACCTTAAAGTACCAAACCTGAGAGAGGCTCATCCTTCAAACTCAGTCCAGGTTTGGACCCTGGACCAACACACGCACACATGTGCACATGCGCGCGCACACACACACACACACACACACACACACACACACACACACACACACACACACACACACACACACACACACACACACACACACACACACACACACACACACACACACACACACACACACACACACACTTTCAGTCTTATAGTCATCCTCAATTTAATTTACTTCTGAGAGACCCGTGATTGCGGACAGATGTTGGCGTAGTGGACATAGTGTGTGTGCAAAACAGGGTGGAGGGGGTTGGTTGGTCGGGTCATTTTTTAAACTTTACCTTACCGTCTAGTCATGGCTTTTTCCATGGCAGCTCTAACTCTCTCTCTCTCCAGCCCAATGAATCACAATTGGGTTTATTGGAAGGGACTTAACCCTTGTGGTGGATAGGTTGGCCTTTTGAAAGACAAATTGGTCCCATTTCTCATCTTGTTTTTTATGAGAGATTATTAGCTGTGAACTTTTTAAAGGAGGCGAGGGTAGTGAGTTATGCTCGCTGTCATGCAGAGTACTGAGTGGGCTTTAGGACTGTAGTCTTGCCAGTGCATTCCTACTCAGGAAACGATTTGTTTGTATCAAACACTGAAGTCAGCCTTCACTTTAGCCTTGCCTCTATACTTTCAACAGAAACTGAAGACCACCGTTATTCAAACAGTGTGTGAGGTCGAGTACTCCTAAGTGCCTACCTAGATGACATGTTTGGAATAGTCAGGCCAGGGTGTGTTTTTGGCCTCTACAGTGTAGATGGAAGGGCTCTAAAGTATGTTTCTCTCCTGTGAGTAGATCATAGGTACGCACACTGGGCCTCCTGAAGGTAGAAGTGGACACGGATCCAATCATCTCAGATCTCTACAATTGCCAAGGAGGTATGAGATAGGAGTTGGTTTGGGATTTAAGGGATATCGCTGCTGCCCAACCTACTGGGGAATGTTGGGCCAACTAAACTGTAAACTCCGGTCTGTACCCTACAGGTATAAGGGCAGGGGTAAGTTTGGCAGTGGTGGAAAAAGTAAAATAAGATACCTTAATAGAAAATGACTCACAGAGTAAAATACTGTTTGAGTAAAGGTCTAAAAGTATTTGGTTCTAAATATACTTAAGTATAAAAAGTAAATGTTATTGTTAAAATGTACTTAAGTATCAAAAGTAAAAGTACAAATTATTTCATATTCCTTATAAACCAGATGGCACAATTGGTATTTTTTATTGACAGATAGACAAACACTCAGACATAATTTACAAACAAAAAATGTGTGCTTAGTGAGTCTGCCAGATCAGAGACAGTAGGGATGACCAGGTATGTTCTCTTGATAAGTGTGTGAATTGGACCATAACAACTGTGTCACGCCCCGATCTGTTTCACCTGTCCTTGTGCTTGTCTCCACCCCCCTCCAGGTGTCGTCCATCTTCCCCACTTATCCCCTGGGTATTTATACCTGTGTTTTCTGTCTTTCTGTGCCAGTTTGTCTTGTTTGTTAAAGTCAACCAGTGGTTTGCCTCAGTGGCTGCGTTTCCCCAGTCTCTCTTTTTCTCGTCCTCCTGGTTTTAACCCTTGACGGTTCTGACTCTGAGCCTGCCTGCCATCCTGTACCTTTGCCCCTACTCTGGATTACCGACCTCTGCCTGACCTGACCCTGGGCCTGCCTGCTGTCCTGTACCTTGACCCCACTACTCTGGACTATCGACCCCTGTCTGCCTTGACCTGTCGTTTGCCTGCCCCATGTTGTTGCAATAAACATTGTTACTTCAACACAGTCTGCACTTGGGTCTTATCTGAAACCTGATAGTACTTTTGGGTGTCAGGGAAATGTATGGAGTAAAAAGTACATTATTTTCTTTAGGAATGTAGTAAAGTAAAAGTTAGCAAAAATAAAAAATAGTAAAGTACACACACCCCAAAAAACGACTTAAGTAGTACTTTAAAGTATTTTTACTTTAGTATTTTACACCACTGAAGTTTGGGTTTGAGTGTAGCTAACAGGTCTGACTGCTAACATCCAGGCTAGCGTTCTCTTACTGGGTCACACCACTCCTAATGCTCAATTTTCTCCAAGTGTGAGAAAATAAATATGTTAATGATGAGTGGAGCTGCGCGCTGAATGAGGCCAGCTTCCACATGTGCTTTGAGTTGGGAAGAGGGATTGGGAAGCTCAGGTCTGACAAAGCCCAATTGGTCACTGATATAAGGCTGCAGCACTTTCAGGCTCTTCCATGGGCCACCCCATAGACTCCCGCGCATGTTATAATCATTTAGGTGCAGGTTGTCATTGTTGTGCGAATTTGAATCAGAACATCTAATGAATCAGACTGATATATTGTCCAGATCAGAGTAACCTACTCTTTATCAGCTTTCTAAATCGAACACTTGTTGACTTAAAAAAACAACAACACTTAACACAGTGAATAATTAATACGTGTAAAGGAGTAATCATCCAAGGCTGCCATCTCGGTGCTTTGGCAACCACGGAATTCCTACTGATGCTATTGGTCACATGCGCCGAATACAACAGGTGTAGACCTCACAGTGAAATGCTTACTTACGAGCCCCTAACCAACAACGCAGGTTCAAAAAATAAATAAATACAGATAAGAATAAGAAATAAAAGTGACAAGTAATTAAAGATTTAAATCATGCTTTTCAGATGGAAAAACATCACCGCCATTTTTTTTTTGTACCTGATGAAGTGCAAACTGGGCAGTAGACCTTATCTCCAGGCCATCAGACTTTTAAAGAGTCACCACTAGCCTCCACCCAGTACCCTGCCCTGAACTTTAGTCACTGCTACTAGCCGGCTACCACCAGGTACACAACCCTGAAACCTTAGAGACTGCTGCCCTATGAACTGTACATAGTCATTAAAAACCGGTCACTTTAATAATGATTGCATACTTTTTAACCCATTATTTATATACTGTATTCTAGTCGAGTCTCATCCTATAGAACTACTGCTGTACACACCTTTCCTATTCATATATTGTCCCTACTGTCTATACACCTCATCCTGTACTATATATTTATATTCTGGACACGGACATTGCTAATTCTAATATTTCTATATTTGTTAATTCCTTTCTTTTTAATTTTGGGATTTGCGTGTATCGTTTTGTATTGTTAGGTATTACTGCACTGTTGGAGCTAGGAACGTAAGCATTTCACCACACCCGTGATAACATCTGCAAAATATGTGTACGTGACCCCAAAAAAATAACATTTTACTTCATTCGAAAGTCCCCTTTCTGCCTTCACTCAACTCCATAAAAGTTCCGGTGGACTCCCACGAAGTGTGAAGAAGCGATGCAAATGTTTTCATCACCATCAGAGATTCACGGCAACAACATCCCCCTGGGCACCTACTCCACGTGTGCTCAACGTAATTTCAATTACGTGGAAAGAGAAATTGATTCAACCAGTGTGTGCCCATCTTCTTTTCCAAGTTCTCCAAAATAATAAACTACAATAATAAACCCCACTTGATCCCACCGCCGAGCTCCACTGTGCAATGTATCATTATATTGAATATCACGTCTACCTGGCTGGCACAACACGGAGCGATAGGAGAACGGGATTTATGAGGAATGCACTTCTCTCGTGCTTATCTTCCTGGAAGTGTCTTCAAGATCGGAGTTGGAATTTTGGTAAAAATGTCAACATAAATAACAGAATAATATATCATCCATGACAGCAGTCTTCATTTGTCTACTTTCCTCTACTTGACCGTCTGTCAACTGTGGCATCCCAGCAGGTGGGGCGCTACAGTGATCTTGGAGGGAGACAAACAGCTCACCTTGGGTCCAAGGGCATCGCGTTTATCACACCTGGGTCTGGCCTAGATCCCCCAACCTTTGGGTTGCCCCAACTGATGACCACCACTCACTCTGGACAAGTAGCACAGGCAGAGATACTGTATGTTGCGGTCCCACAAAAGACATGGACACCACCTTACAGAGTCATGTAAATGTTTCTAACGAAGAATGCAAATAAGGAGGCCCCTGAGGATCAACAGTAACTTACATAACATACATTTACAGAGAGAAAAAAAATGTCAAACAACATCTGCAAATGTCACTTACAGTGTTTGTTCTATTAGCAGGCAGCAGCAGTGCCATTGAAGAGGAGGCCTACTGTTTTAACGCTGGTAGCTACAGTAGAAACAAGGCCTTGTTTTCCATTCATTCACATAAGCCCAGTAATCAGTATGGCTAATCAGATGTTGGAAAAGCCAGCACAAATAAATAGGTGTGAAGGAATTCTCTCCCCCTCAGCCCGACCAACAGATGGGAACACTCCAAAGTGGAACACTTGTTTTTGGGTGCTTTCCACACGCCACACTTTCCCTCCGACTACTTTAGGATCTATTATGTGGGTTTGCCTTATGCCTTTTAATGGACGTGTGTGGTGTTTAAGTCTATTTAGTGACACATCTACAATAACTCAGATCAATACCCTTTTTGTACAGTAAGCATTCATGTTTTGATTTTGTGGGACCAATGTCTATACTTGTATATGTGGTATTGCAGGCAACCTGAGGGATACTTGTATATGTGGTATTGCAGGCAATCTGAGTGATACTTGTATATGTGGTATTGCAGGCAATCTGAGGGATACTTGTATATGTGGTATTGCAGGCAATCTGAGGGACATTAAGTCCCACGGTACTTATTTCTTATGGTGCTACTTGCATGTCAATATGACCTGTTTGAGAAAATGCTCCGAATAACTCTCTTTTGGAGTTTGGATAGTAGTATACTAATCTGTACTGAGAACACAAACATGAGGTTGTATTATATGTGACCAGCACAAAGTCAAAGTTCCTAACCTCGCCGGCTTTGCCTTTTCATATACAGTGCCTTGCGAAAGTATTCGGCCCCCTTGAACTTTGCGACCTTTTGCCACATTTCAGGCTTCAAACATAAAGATATAAAACTGTATTTTTTTGTGAAGAATCAACAACATGTGGGACACCATCATGAAGTGGAACGACATTTATTGGATATTTCAAACTTTTTTAACAAATCAAAAACTGAAAAATTGGGCATGCAAAATTATTCAGCCCCTTTACTTTCAGTGCAGCAAACTCTTTCCAGAAGTTCAGTGAGGATCTCTGAATGATCCAATGTTGACCTAAATGACTAATGATGATAAATACAATCCACCTGTGTGTAATCAAGTCTCCGTATAAATGCACCTGCACTGTGATAGTCTCAGAGGTCCGTTAAAAGCGCAGAGAGCATCATGAAGAACAAGGAACACACCAGGCAGGTCCGAGATACTGTTGTGAAGAAGTTTAAAGCCGGATTTGGATACAAAAAGATTTCCCAAGCTTTAAACATCCCAAGGAGCACTGTGCAAGCGATAATATTGAAATGGAAGGAGTATCAGACCACTGCATATCTACCAAGACCTGGCCGTCCCTCTAAACTTTCAGCTCATACAAGGAGAAGACTGATCAGAGATGCAGCCAAGAGGCCCATGATCACTCTGGATGAACTGCAGAGATCTACAGCTGAGGTGGGAGACTCTGTCCATAGGACAACAATCAGTCGTATATTGCACAAATCTGGCCTTTATGGAAGAGTGGCAAGAAGAAAGCCATTTCTTAAAGATATCCATAAAAAGTGTTGTTTAAAGTTTGCCACAAGCCACCTGGGAGACACACCAAACATGTGGAAGAAGGTGCTCTGGTCAGATGAAACCAAAGTTGAACTTTTTGGCAACAATGCAAAACGTTATGTTTGGCGTAAAAGCAACACAGCTGAACACACTATCCCCACTGTCAAACATGGTGGTGGCAGCATCATGGTTTGGGCCTGCTTTTCTTCAGCAGGGACAGGGAAGAGGGTTAAAATTGATGGGAAGATGGATGGAGCCAAATACAGGACCATTCTGGAAGAAAACCTGATGGAGTCTGCAAAAGACCTGAGACTGGGATGGAGATTTGTCTTCCATCAAGACAATGATCCAAAACATAAAGCAAAATCTACAATGGAATGGTTCAAAAATAAACATATCCAGGTGTTAGAATGGCCAAGTCAAAGTCCAGACCTGAATCCAATCGAGAACCTGTGGAAAGAACTGAAAACTGCTGTTCACAAATGCTCTCCATCCAACCTCACTGAGCTCGAGCTGTTTTGCAAGGAGGAATGGGAAAAAAATTCAGTCTCTCGATGTGCAAAACTGATGGAGACATACCCCAAGTGACTTACAGCTGTAATCGCAGCAAAAGGTGGCGCTACAAAGTATTAACTTAAGGGGGCTGAATAATTTTGCACGCCCAATTTTTCAGTTTTTGATTTGTTAAAAAAGTTTGAAATATCCAATAAATGTTGTTCCACTTCATGATTGTGTCCCACTTGTTGTTGATTCTTCACAAAAAAATACAGTTTTATATCTTTATGTTTGAAGCCTGAAATGTGGCAAAAGGTTGCAAAGTTCAAGGGGGCCGAATACTTTCGCAAGGCACTGTAACAGTGTGCTGCAGTGCCTCACTGCATGGTGGCCTACTGTAGCCTGCACATGAGAGGAGAGGCGATTGCGTCGAGCCAACAGCAGTGTCTGTTGTTGAGGCTATCTCGGCTCGGGCTGCCTGACTCTAAGTGGGTAGAGTGAGCCCCTTCCCTCTGAAAAACTGTGTTCGCACGCAAGGGGCTGTGGGGCCCCATGTCCCAGCATTCTCAGGTGGTGACTTCAGGAGAAGACTGTGAAGCTGGAGCTGAAGAACTGAGAGTGGGCCAGGCCTGTCTGTCCATTGGGACCCGCCATCCACAGCCTCCCAGCCTCCCAGCTCCAGTCTGTTATTTCTAGTGTTATTGAAGAGTGGGGCCTCCTCTGCTCTTGGCCGGGCTCTGTCCCTCCACTCATCTGTAGTTGATTAGGGCCCCGGTCGGTCGGTTGGATTCTCCCTGGTTCCCCAGCGCTGACATGAGGTATGGGCCTAGCGAGGCCCAGGCTACACTCACAACGATAAACATGACGGCTTCCCATGAACTCATGCATCCCCTTGTATTGAATGAAAAATGGAACATTTTAGACCTAACGGTTAACACTCACTTCAAGCAGAACAGAGAGCGATAAAAGATCCCTGTTAAAATGTTAATGTTGTTGTATACGAGGCTGTCTGTCAAAATGTGTTGATGTATTTTGTCATTATTGGTGTTGATTTGATAGGGGATGGATTTGATAACTAAGGTTGTGTTACAGTAGCAGGCATGTGGTACTATGCCGTAGCCAGTCTACTATGCCGTAGCCAGTCTACTATGCCATAGCCAGCTGCGACACTATACCATGTGGCTTTGAGTACCTGTCAAAACAAAACACAACAGGACAAGCAAGGAGCTGACACTTCCTATTGCATCCAATAACAGCATCCTCGTCGAAAACATTTCACAGTAAATACATTATACCTACAGTATGTGGAAATATAGCCTAGTCCTTCCATGTGTTTTTTTTTTTAGAATGTCACATTTTTGTTTCCTTTGAGCGTTTAACCTCGGTTGTCGTTACGTCACTGTCTGATGAAATATTTTCCCGTTTAACTTCAGAAGCGACTTTGAATACATTTTACATCTTGGTCTTAGTTATGAAATGTTCTGAGTACATTGAGGGGAGTTGATGCTTTTAGTAAATGTACAAAATGACAATTGGCCCCCCAATTTTTTTTACGATGTTATCAGGCAGCGACATTACGTAAAGTTCCATTCTCAGTACTCAGATGCCAGTATTATTTTAGTTTTCTTAAATTGATCTGATAAGACGTGTGACTTCCCCGCTACAGGCCTGCACTCTCTCGCTCTCTCTCCATGCCTATTGGCTGCATGGGATTATGGTCGCTGACTGGGAGATGTTTTTTCCTGGAAACACGATAGTTTCCTTTTCCATTGGCCCTTCCCTCCTCTGCATCACTGAACACTTGCTCATGTCCAAAACATTTTTAAAAACGTTTAAACAGCGCATAGGACCGCTGTTCAACACACAGACTTTAAAAGTCAAACGTTGATCAACCATCACAATGTTCAAGGCACATGCAGAGGGTGAATTACGGTTAGGCCGCGCTTTCCTTGGCAGTCTTTTCCTTATTTTCTCTTAGAGGGATGAAAGCCAGCTGGGTATGTGTAGAGAGGAATGGTGTGGGCCTAAATTACAAAACAAATTCTGAGGTCAATTTACAATTGGATTTTGGGATATCACTACTCTTAATATATGGGAAATATGTCTTCTCGTGATTTAACTGGATATTTATACATTTATTATCAATGTATTATTCAAATGTTCAAAGGGTTGGATACATTAGATTAACGAGGCAATATATACGGAATAATGGTTGCAATAAACTTAACCAAGAATGAGCATATTGAAACTATTTGGGCTGAAAAAGAGGAGGAAGAGGGAGCTACTAGATTAGATGCACAGCAGCTAAACAAAAACCTTCTCTCTCTTAAAAGGGCCGATGGTCATTTCATAATATAGAGGAAATGCGTTTTCGCCCTCCATATACTGAGCCAAAAGCATACACTTTTATGTACCGTGTTTCCAATCATTTCTTTGTGGGTTTAATGTTTATCTGTCCTTAACTTACTTTACCGTTTTTTTGTATACTTTCTGTGTACGTCCATCAACACAGCTAGCAAGCTGAGCTAGCTACCCACTGGGCACATCAGTTCAACGTCTAGGAGACGGTCTTCAAGGTGAAGCCAAAGACGGTCATTACCGGATGTCGAGTGACGTCACTGAATTCAAATTTGAAAAATCGGCCAAAACCTAACTGGAGTTTTCAGGGAGAGTGGCAGCGAGCCAACCTCATACTGGTAAGACCCTATCCCAAAATATTGGTAAAATGGAGAAGATATATGAAATGCTGTATGTAACAACGTTTCATGAAATGGATGGCCTCTTATTTAACAAGCTATTATACACTCTTAGAAAAAAGGTGCTATCTTGAACCTAAAAGGGTTCTTCGGATGTCTGCATAGGAGAACCATTTGAAGAACCATTTTTGGTTCCAGGTAGAACCCTTTCCTGAAACCAAAAGTGTTCTACCTGGTTCTGCCTGGAACCAAAAAGGCTTCTCCTATAGGGACAGTGCAGCTCGTTATTTGGGTTAGCCCAGTTGAACTTGGCATGTAGCCTACTGCTGACTATTTGACAAATTGAGGAAGACGTTTATTGAATTGTGCCTGTGTCTCTCTAGGTGGCCAGAGGTGCCTTTATAACCTCTGTCAGTTAACCAATCAGAGAGAGAGAGAGAGAGAGAGAGAGAGAAAGAAACACTTCTCAGTTTCTCTGGTGGTAGTCCAGGTGTGGATGCATTTTTCTTTGATGCATTCTCGGCTGTACAGTGTTTGCTCAGTTATACATTTAGCTCACTTTTTAACAGCTTTCGATTATGGATAATACTGTGAATCAAATTTGGCACTAAGCCTGCTGTAAACACTCATATAACCCCAATATGAAACCCATTTCATAAACTTGCTTAGAGACAGGGATTTGAATTCTTTCTGAAAGCATGTAGAGCTATGAAATGTTGGAGTGACATTTTTGAACTTCTGTATCTCATGACGTATCTTCTCGACCCAGAAAGGCTTGGAGAGAATCTCAATTGCATACCCCTCGCATCCTCTCTCTTTTCTCGTCAACTCCTTCTCACAACCCATGGGATGAGAAAACCAGAGGCCCCTCCCCTAAGGAGGCGAGGAGGGATGAGAGAGGACTCAATTGAGATTCTCCCATAGAGAGACATCCAGGTAGAAATGGCTGAGAGCGGCCTCAACTGTTGTGACCTGGAAGAACTTGGACATTTATCAATGGTCTGCCATGCTCCTTATAGGAGCCAAAGATTCCTAGTAGGTCAAGTAAGTCCTCTTCTGGGTCATCTTCAGAAGTCAAAGGCCTCCATGTTTCATTTTAGCTCTGTATCCTTTTAGTGTTAAATGTGTCAAAATGCTTTAAGTTTTATAAGCTTGCTGAAGGCAGTAAATTTGGTGGAGAACTTCACTAGCACCACACAAAAAGTAAAAAAGCCCTGCCCCTATTGCGCTACAAAGTGCAGAGCAGGCTATTGTTTGATTTGGCCCAGAGAAACCAACTGCCAGTCTGGGACCAACCTCAAAGTGAAATCACAAGTAATGTGTCAAATTGGGACAAGATGATCTGGGTGGAAAATGAGAGAGAAGTTGTTTGAACAGGAACAGGCGTTGGCAGACTTGATGAGTTTTCAATCCCAGGTGAGGTCCGGTCCTCTGATCAGGAGTCCAGTAGTAGTGTTTCACTTCATTTCACTCAGGACTTGGCTCTTACTGGTGAGTATGTGCGTGTGTGTGTGTGTGTGTATGTGTGTGTGTTTGTTACGCAAACCAGACATCATTATGTACTATTTTACTGCTTCAGACTCGTCATAAAAACAAGTGACCACACAGCCACTCAAAGGCAATGGCCTTAATTGCCTCTGGCACTTTTTCTCACAGTATCCAGAAATAACAATGAGCACTAAACGGCTTTCTGCATACTAAGCTACTTAGCGACCTTTCTTCTGATGGCATTCGTAAAGCTGGCATGTAGTGAGTGTTTCAGTTCACTCAAGACTTGATGGTGTGTGTGTGTGTGTGTGTGTGTGTGTGTGTGTGGAGGTATTCATAAAGCTGTTCTTTGCTCCTGTGGAGAGGGGATTGCAGGGATTGGAGCAGACAGAGTGAGGTCAGTAAACTCATTGGATGTTTTAATTAGCTCGTTTTTAATCCTCCTTTTTAAAAACTATTTAACACATCTGAATGATTCTGTCTCAGAGGTTGGGAGGCTCTGGTTGCATAGGGGTTTAATATGATTCTGTCTCAGAGGCTGGGAGGCTCTGGTTGTATAGGGGTTTAATATGATTCTGTCTCAGAGGCTGGGAGGCTCTGGTTGTATAGGGGTTTAATATGATTCTGTCTCAGAGGCTGGGAGGCTCTGGTTGCATAGGGGTTTAATATGATTCTGTCTCAGAGGCTGGGAGGCTCTGGTTGCATAGGGGTTTAATATGATTCTGTCTCAGAGGCTGGGAGGCTCTGGTTGTATAGGGGTTTAATATGATTCTGTCTCAGAGGCTGGGAGGCTCTGGTTGTATAGGGGTTTAATATGATTCTGTCTCAGAGGCTGGGAGGCTCTGGTTGTATAGGGGTTTAATATGATTCTGTCTCAGAGGCTGGGAGGCTCTGGTTGTATAGGGGTTTAATATGATTATGTCTCAGAGGCTGGGAGGCTCTGGTTGTATAGGGGTTTAATATGATTCTGTCTCAGTGGAGGATGGTGACTTGAAAATGTGGGAGGATGGGAGACCCACAGTATAGTCACAGACCGCATGGAGTCGACAAAGCATGTTTAGTCGACAAATAATTTAAACCCTAAGATTTAATAAATACATTTTTTAAAAATAGTATGGGGAATGAGAATGAAAGTTGATGTTGAACTGTTGATACTTACACAGTGTTGGGAAGGGATCGCAGCAGTGACTGAATGGGGTTATAAGACATGAGTTAAGGTGTTCGAGAGGCCTGACTTCAGTGCAGGTCAGGGGTTGAGGTGTTCAGAGGCTTCAGTGCAGGACAGGGGTTGAGGTGATCAGCGGGTTTCAGTGCAGGACGTGCTCATCATGGATGGATGCGGTTGGAGAGCTCAACTCTTCCACTGAGGGTAGGACAGGATTTGACTGGGAAGACAAAAAACAATAACGGAACACAGTTAGACAGAAGTGCTAAGAATTTGTTAGTCCAAGCAAGGATTAATCCACCTCCTACTTCTCCTGTAGTTTGAAGAACTTCATTTCAATTGAATAATAACCAAAAAATGCTCATCTATCACTATTCACTATCTCGATCTTTCAATATTTCCAATAATGTCACCAACTCACCAAGCTTCTAAATCAGACATGTGTAAGACTAGGTTAGTTCTCTGATCCTTTGATTGAGTAGACAACATGTTAGTTCGTACTGCAAAAGCTTTGATTGGTTGGAGATCGTCCTCTGGAAAGTCTATGAAAGCGGGTGAAAAGCACGAGCCTCCTAGGTTTTGTAATGAAGTCAATGTAGCCAGAGGAGGATGGAAAATATCTGTCCTCCAGCTACACCATGGTGACATTTGTGGTGACAGAGGTATTTGGTGACATTTGAATATATTTACTAGAATTTTATCTAAAAAGGATTGCATTTTATTATTGTTTCACTACTTTATTATTGTTTCACTGAGAGGCATGGTCCTCCCCCTCCTCCTCTGAGGAGCTTCCATTGGTGTGTGTGTGTAATGTGTTAACAATAACTGTCTTATTAGGTCCAGACAAAGTGAGGGATTTTTTACCACATCCCAACACATCCAGTCCTCCACCCTGTCCTCACTCTTCCATCCAAACGGATGTTACGCCCTCTGTCCTCTTCTCTGAAATCATCCTTTGTCCTGGCTTGGACCACATAAAGGTGAAGTCGGAAGTTTACATACACTTTAGCCAACTACATTTAAACTCAGTTTTTCACAATTCTTGATATTTAATCGTAGTAAAAATTCCCTATCTCAGGTCAGTTAGGATCACCACTTTATTTTAAGAATGTGAAATGTCAGAATAATAGTAGAGAGAATTGTAACATTCTTCGTCCTCCTCTGATGAGGAGTATGAGAGATCGGACCAATACGCAGCGTGGTAAGTGTTCATGATCATATTTATTTAAACTCAGAACACTAAACAAAATAACAAAGAGAATGAAACGAAACCGAAACAGTTCTGTATGGTGATGAAAAAACCCTATACAGAAAATAACACAAAACACAGCTGGGAAAAGGCTACCTAAGTATGTTTCTCAATCAGAGACAACGAACGACACCTGCCTCTGATTGATAACCATACTAGGCCAAACACGGAGAAAATATAACATAGAATAAAGAACATAGACAACCCACCCCAACTCACGCCCTGACCAAACTAAAACAAAGAAATAACAAAGGAAGTAAGGTCAGAACGTGACAAGAATTATTTATTTCAGCTTTTATTTCTTTCATCATATTCCCAGTGGGTCAGAAGTTTACATACATAGAATTTGGTAGCATTGCCTTTAAATTGTTTAACTTGGGTGAAACATTTCAGGTAGCCTTCCACAAGCATCTCACAATAAGTTGGGTGAATTGTGGCCCATTCCTCCTTACAGAGCTGGTCTAATTGAGTCAGGTTTGTAGGCCTCCTTTCTCGCACACGCTTTTTCCATTCTGCCCACAAAATCTCTATAGGATCGAGGTCATGGCTTTGTGATGGCCACTCCAATACCTTAACTGATGTCTTGAGATGTTGCTTCAATATATCCACATAATTTTCCTCCCTCATGAGCCATCTATTTTGTGAAGTGCACCAGTCCCTCTTGCAACAAAGCGCCCCCACAACATTTATTTGAACCTTTATTTAACTAGGCAAGTCAGTTAAGAACAAATTCTTATTTTCAATGACGGCCTAGGAACGGTGGGACCATCTTTGTCCCCATGTGCAGTGGCAAACCGTAGTCTGGCTTTTTTTGGTGGTTTTGGAGCAGACTCGTTTTACTGTGGATATAGATACTTTTGTACTTGTTTCGTCCAGCATCTTCACAAGGTCAATCTGGGATTGATTTTCACTTTCCGCACCAAAGTACATTCATCTCTAGGGGACAGAATGCATCTCCTTCCTGAGTGGTGTTACGTCCTGACCTTAGTTCCTTTGTTATGTTTCTTGTTTAGGTTGGTCAGGGCGTGAGTTGGGGTGGGTATTCTATGTGTGGTTCTAGTTTTGGTTTTCTATGTGTTTGGCCTGGTATGGTTCTCAATCAGAGGCAGCTGTCAATCGTTGTCTCTGACTGAGAACCATACTTAGGTAGCCTGTTTTTCCCACTTGATTTGTGGGTAGTTGTTTTCTGTTTTGTGTCTGCACCTTACAGGACTGTTTCGTTCACTCTCTTCGTTGTTTTGTTATTCAGTGTTCAGTTGATTTATTAAATATTAACATGGACACATACCACGCTGCGCATTGGTCCGATCTTGACTACTCTTCCTCAGATGACGAGGAGAAACGTTACAGAACTACCCACCACAAAAGGACCAAGCAGCGTGATAACCAGGAGCAGCAGCGCTATCTGGAGAAATGGACATGGGAGGAGATACTGGAAGGCAAGGGACCCTGGGCACAGGCTGGGGAGTATCGCCGTCCACAGGAGGAACTGGAGGCAGCTAAGGCTGAGCGGAGATACTATGAGGAGTTAGCACGGCAGCGCAACAGGCACGAGAGGCAGCCCCAAAAATGTCTTGGTGGGGGGCACATGGGGAGTGTGGCTAAGTCAGGTAGGAGACCTGAGCCAACTTCCCGTGCTTACCGCTGTGGGCGTTGTACTAGTCAGGCACCGTGTTATGCAGTGGAGCGCACGGTGTCCCCAGTACGCGTGCTTAGCCCGGTGCGCTACATCCCAGCTCCCCGCATCTTCCGGGCTAGGGTGAGGATCCAGCCAGGGCGGATGGTGCCAGCCCTGCTCTCCAGACAGCCAGTGTATCTCCTCAGGCCAGGATATCCTGCGCCGGCGCTGCGCACGTGCCGGGCTAGAGTCACCATCCAGCCAGGACGGGTTGTGCAAGCCATTAGTTCGAGACCTCCAGTGCGCCTCCACGGCCCTGTGTATCCGGTGCCTCCTCCATGCACCAGGCCTCCTGTGGCAGCCCCACACACCAGGCTGTCTCTCTGTCTCCTCCCTCCAGGTTCTCCCGCCTGTCCAGCGCTTCCAGAGTCTCCCTCCAGCCCGGAGCTGCCAGAGTCTCCCTCCAGCCCGGAGCTGCCAGAGTCTCCCTCCAGCCCGGAGCTGCCAGAGTCTCCCTCCAGCCCGGAGCTGCCAGAGTCTCCCTCCAGCCCGGAGCTGCCAGAGTCTCCCTCCAGCCCGGAGCAGTCAGAGTCTCCCTCTAGCCCGGAGCTGCCAGAGTCTCCCTCCAGCCCGGAGCAACCAGTCTCCCTCTAGCCCTTAGCAGCCAGAGTCTCCCTCTAGCCCGGAGCTGCCAGAGTCTCCCTCCAGCCCAGAGTCTCCCTCCAGCCCGGAGCTGCCAGAGCCCTTCACTCCGGCGCTGCCAGAGTCTCCCGCCTGTCCGGCGCTGCGGGGCCCGCTGAAAGGGTCCCCAGTCCGACCTCGGGGAGTGGTATGATGGCTGCGTGGTACCATGGTGTTTATACTTGCACACTATTGTTTGTACAGATGAATGTGGTACCTTCAGGCATTTGGAAATTGCTCCTAAGGAGGAAACAGACTTGTAGAGGTCTACAATTTTTTTTCTGATGTCTTTGCTGATTTCTTTAGATTTTTCCATGATGTCAAGCAAAGAGGCACTGAGTTTGAAGGTTGGCCTTGAAATACATCCACAGGTACACCTCCAATTAACTCAAATGATGTCAATTAGCCTACCAGAAGCTTCTAAATCCATGACATCATTTTCTGGAATTTTCCAAGCTTTTTAAAGGCACAGTCAACTTAGTGTGTGTAAACTTCTGACCCACTGGAATTGTGAAACAGTGAATTATAAGTGAAATAATCTGTCTGTAAATAATTGTTGGAAAAATGACTTGTGTCATGCACAACGTAGATGTCCTAACCAACTTGCCAAAACTATAGTTTGTTAACAAGAAATTTGTGGCGAGGTTAAAAATGAGTTTTAATGACTCCAACCTAAGTGTATGTAAACTTCTGACTTCAACTGTAGATGGATCTTTGTTGTTTTGAGGCAGAGGAAGATATGTCACAATGGCCTCTGACTCAGCACATCTGCATCTGCCTCCCACTTCGTCCATCCTTCCTTCATCGATCCGTTTTCCTCGTGAATGATGGGATTGAACTAACTGTGTGGTCCTCTAATTCCCATTCTAACGGGAAGTTATGCTCTTGGCGGCCCAGACCCCTCTTCTTCTTCACATAATCATTTGTCTCTAGCAGGCCAGAGAATTTCACTGGCGTCCCTCCAACAGAACGGTCTGAGCGTCTGGGCCTGAGCTAACTCAAACCCCTGGCTGTCTCTCTGGCCCTGCCCACACCAGCCGCCTGCCAACAGCTCTGCTTATCATTACTAGCAGAATGTGCCCATCCAAAACACCCTTATTTCTAGAAACAAACACTCCGTCTCTGCCAGTCTAGCCCACTCTGTTATTGGCAGAGTATACCTTATGAATTCAGGTCAGATTTCAATTAGACTGGTCAGCTGGGTATTGCTTAATGTTAAAGACCAACTTAAAGCATCCTTTGTATTTTGCTACCAACACTTTTCTCTGAGCCTACAACAGCCTTTTGCTTCTGCTTGTTTGGCATGGTATCCATTATGCATTCCTTACTTGAGGTACTTGGTACTGTCATACCTGGAGTTTTCAAGCACTTCACCCAGTATACAATCAGTCTATCGCCTCGTAATTTCCCCGTCAGTATTGCCACCCCTGTTTTATAAAAGTAATCAAACAGATGTCCTGACCACTTTTATTACTTGATAATAAAATAGATCCATATCATAAATCTCCCACGATGGAGGCCCTCACTTCCCCAGGCACTTTATCAAATTTGGTCCGGGAGTGATATTCAACACAGTGAATTCAACACAGTCATATACGGTCATAACAGGACAACTTACAGTTCAAAGGCACAAAGATGTTCCCGAGCCAGTCTGTGTTGACCTCCTTAACCCTAACCTTAACACATTCCCTCCACCTCAACTCTAAACCTAACCTCTGTACAGTACATCAAAATACAACTTGAACGTTAAGGTTGACTGAAAAGGATGCTTTTCACTATTCATTTCACCACTCTATCACCCACTGTCCCGTCTCTGTTGAACACGTTACTTTCATAAGGAGTGGTTGTTGTTTCACCAGTGTTCCGGTATTCTCTTTGCAGTACTTAGAATTTACCACAGGGTGGCGCAGTCAGAACATTTGACTTCCATACAACAACTGTATCCATTTCACCACAAGAGGGAAGTGTCACACTATCACAGAAAATATAATACCACAGATAGAACAATGAGCCATGTATTAAACCGGATGTACAATTGTGAAGCATCCGGTTGGCATTCCTACTCACTAGTGGCCGGCAGTGGGAGAATATTGAGCGAGATGGACTTTGGCCGACATTCTTGCTAATTTTCTCATCGATGAAACAGTTTGATCTCCATACAGGTTTCTGTTACCAAACTAAAATCTGTAACAATCAAATCAAATCAAATCAAATCAAACCAAATCAAATGTATTTGTCACATGCACATGGTTAGCAGATGTTAATGCGAGTGTAGCGAAATGCTTGTGCTTCTAGTTCCGACAATGCAGTAATAACCAACGAGTAATGTAACTAACAATTCCAAAACTACTACCTTATACACACAAGTGTAAAGGGATAAAGAATACGTACATAAAGATATATGAATGAGTGATGGTACAGAGCGGCATAGGCAAGATGCAGTAGATGGTATCGAGTACAGTATATACATATGAGATGAGTATGTAAACAAAGTGGCATAGTTTAAAGTGGCTAGTGATACATGTATTACATAAAGATGCAGTAGATGATAGAGTACAGTATATACGTATGCATATGAGATGAATAATGTAGGGTATGTAAACATTATATTAGGTAGCATTGTTTAAAGTGGCTAGTGATATATTTTACATCAATTCCCATCAATTCCCATTATTAAAGTGGCTGGAGTTGAGTCAGTGTGTTGGCAGCAGCCACTCAATGTTAGTGGTGGCTGTTTAACAGTCTGATGGCCTTGAGATAGAAGCTGTTTTTCAGTCTCTCGGTCCCTGCTTTGATGCACCTGTACTGACCTCGCCTTCTGGATGATAGTGGGGTGAACAGGCAGCGGCTCGGGTGGTTGTTGTCCTTGATGATCTTTATGGCCTTCCTGTGACATCGGGTGGTGTAGGTGTCCTGGAGGGCAGGTAGTTTGCCCCCGGTGATGCGTTGTGCAGACCTCACTGGAGAGCCTTACGGTTGTGGGCGGAGCAGTTGCCGTACCAGGCGGTGATACAGCCCGACAGGATGCTCTAGATTGTGCATCTGTAGAAGTTTGTGAGTGCTTTTGGTGACAAGCCACATTTCTTCAGCCTCCTGAGGTTGAAGAGGCGCTGCTGCGCCTTCTTCACGATGCTGTCTGTGTGGGTGGACCAATTCAGTTTGTCTGTGATGTGTATGCCGAGGAACTTAAAACTTACTACCCTTTCCACTACTGTTCCATCGATGTGGATAGGGGGGTGTTCCCTCTGCTGTTTCCTGAAGTCCACAATCATCTCCTTAGTTTTGTTGACGTTGAGTGTGAGGTTATTTTCCTGACACCACACTCCGAGGGCCCTCACCTCCTCCCTGTAGGCTGTCTCGTCGTTGTTAGTAATCAAGCCTACCACTGTTGTGTCGTCCGCAAACTTGATGATTGAGTTGGAGGCGTGCGTGGCCACGCAGTCGTGGGTGAACAGGGAGTACAGGAGAGGGCTCAGAACGCTCCCTTGTGGAGGATCAGCGGGGTGGAGATGTTGTTACCTACCCTCACCATCTGGGTGCGGCCCGTCAGGAAGTCCAGTACCCAGTTGCACAGGGCGGGGTCGAGACCCAGGGTCTCGAGCTTGATGACGAGTTTGGAGGGTACTATGGTGTTATGCTCTGAGGGCGCGGCTGGGGATGCCGTCTGGGCCTGCAGCCTTGCGAGGGTTAACACGTTTACATTTTTTACTCACCTCGGCTACAGTGAAGGAGAGTCCGCATGTTTTGGTTGCGGGCCGTGTCGGTGGCACTGTATTGTCCTCAAAGCGGGCAAAAAAGTTATTTAGTCTGCCTGGGAGCAAGACATCCTGGTCCGTGACTGGGCTGGTTTTCTTTTTGTAATCCGTGATTGACTGTAGACCCTGCCACATACCTCTTGTGTCTGAGCCGTTGAATTGCGAGTCTACTTTGTCTCTATACTGACACTTAGCTTGTTTGATTGCCTTGCGGAGGGAATAGTTACACTGTTTGTATTCGGTCATGTTTCCGGTCACCTTGCCCTGATTAAAAGCAGTGGTTCGGCTTTCAGTTTCACAAAACGGAGTGGGCTGCGTTTTGTAGACGTTTACCCTTTGCCAAAGTTTTGAAAAAAGTGCATTGTTTCGAGTGCACACGCGCACGTCACAGAGTAGGCATTCCCTAACTGAAATATGCAAATAACGAGCCAATAAGATCTCACTAGCTCGTGCTCGGCTCTGCCCACCTCCTTGCTTGTTCTGCCCACCTCCTTGCTCGTTCTGCCCACTATGATTAATTTGCACCCATTGGAAATGACAGGCTCTGGTCTATCTTGGGTTGGTTATAAAACTCCTTGCTAATACTGTAGTGGAGGTGGACCAATGGTTTGAGTCAAAGTAAAAATAGATGTACTTTTATGAATGGACTTACACTTCAAGAGCTTATCCAGGAGAGTGCAAGGCTTTCAGCACTGCTTGGTGCTAACCATTAAATAAAATAACAAATTCTCCTAGCTTATAAGGATGTCTCGTGATTAACATGACAGCTTTTAGTCCATTGTTAAATTTTATGGAATGAATGTTAATCACTCTTAGGTTTTAGGATTAAGAGGCTTTAACAATAAAACTTCAACAATAAACTGTATTTGCCCTGTCTGTGTGAAATTCATTTTATTTATTTTTTTCTCATCTAATAGCGAATGTGCACGAAGGGAAAAATCCCTATGATATGTAATGATGGATAAATAGGCATCATTCATCCACCCTTCCAACGTGATAATGGGGCTCACTGTTCCTAAGAAGTTTGTGCAGAGGCTTGAACCATTTGTTCGATAAAAAAAAAAGGCATTGTGTGACAAGTAGGTGAGTCATTTCTAGGTGAGAAAATTGCTTTCCTTGTTCGCCCACTTTCCAATTAGTCACACTCATGCCGGAGACGAAGCTCTGTAATAAAATGGGGTTTAATTGAGTTGAAATGTGAGATCTGACACAAAGGAGAACTAGAGCCAATTAATTGTTATGTTTGGGGCCTCCGGTAGACCTGCATACCAAACAAGGCTGTTAGTCCAGTCAGTGGCCTAACTCTCTTAGTCCACAGGAAAATAGTGTTCATTTAAAGGCAGATCACACATCAAGGCGCTGTGTTTACCATTAAGCACTGGGATGTACTCGATATTACGAATAGTTACTTCAGGGCTATCTTTGTTCATTTGTATTAATTGCTGTTGAACAGACTGTATGTTGTCTCTGGCTATTTCCCTGAAGAGTTGTAGCTATCTGCTCGAAAGAATTCAATTTCATTTCGACAATCCCGTAACACTGAGTCAGTCCACAGCGGAAATGACAGTGGAAATGTATCTGGCCTTCTAAGAGAGTGTCGAATAGATGCTGAAGATGCCTCTGCCTTTCAAGCAAAGGCCATGTAAGGTGAGCAAGATGTTTTGTGAGATCTATTTTTCCTGTTTCATCTAATTAGAGACAAAGCTTTATAGCAGATGTCTCACATCAGTCACCCCACACACTGTGTGTGTGTGTGATGTAGTTGGTCTGTTTACTGAATTTCCGGAGTGATAATTGGCAGTGCAAAGACACAGCCATGCTCCTACCGTGTTGTGACTGTGGGGAACCTGGAAGGCCTCTGCCAACACACACACTCTCCTCCGTTTGTTACTTTCATAACCTAAGGATGTACAATTTGCTCCACCATATTTTGTCTGGTAGGATTATGCTGTAAATAAGATACAACTTTAGGAGACGACTGCCCGCTCTAATGAATGCAAAGCTGCAAAGTTAATGCCAGGGTGTCAGGTGCAATGACAAGTGATATTGGGCTCCCACTTTTAATTAAATCTAAATGGGCCTGCAGTCAACTGAGTAATTACACCCAGGGAACTGAATTATCTGGTTGAAAGTTTGTCACAACAACTAAGTCTGGAAAGACAATTGTAATGGAACTTGGGAACTGGCTTCTCACACTGAGAGAGAAAAATACAAAGTACAGAGACCTTTCAATGGTCTGCCTGCATTCAAAAAGCAGTAATTTAAAAAAAAATACAAATAGGATGGAACTACAGTATATGAAAAAAGTGAGCATACTCTAGGACCCAGAGTAACCCATCCATATACACACAAACACAATTCCAGTAGTTTGTTAATGACAACACAGCCTAGCAGGACACCTGCAGAGGATTCCGTGCTGGCTGAATTGTTTTGCTGATGGGGTTTCTGCAGGTGCAATGCGGTTACACATGAAATAGCAAAAACCAATTTCCCCTAGTGACCGTTCATATGAGGATGATTTATCAGTTATCATAGAGTAATAATGATTAGGCCTATATCACCTCTTACTGCTGAGCACACCAGGCAGGCAGGCGGGCAGGCAGGCAGGCAGGCAGGCAGGCAGGCAGGCGGGCAGGCAGGCAGAGAGGCAGGCAGAGAGGCAGGCGGGCAGGCAGGCAGGCAGGCAGGCAGGCAGAGAGGCGGGCAGGCAGGCGGGCAGGCAGGCAGGCAGGCAGGCAGGCAGGCAGGCAGGCAGGCAGGCAGAGAGGCAGGCAGGCAGGCAGGCAGGCAGGCAGGCAGGCAGGCAGGCAGGCAGGCAGGCAGGCAGGCAGGCAAGCAGGCTATTTCCACAGTGCTATCTGTACAGGCAGCCAGCCACACAGGCAGCAAGGCAAGAAGGCAGGTATACAGTCAGGCAAACAGGCAGGCAGGCAGCCTCCTTATGGACAGTAAATGCACGTTGGATAGTGGGAGTGAGACACAAGGTTATTATGATCTCTAGGATCAGAGGGCAATGTACTGTTATTGTGTTGTATGAATCTTTCAACACCAAACTACAGGTAACAGTGAGTTGAGTAACATGAGTAACAGTTGTTAATGGGGATGATGTCCCCTTTAGTTTGATAGGGAAACAAGGATTCATCAAAGTAGACAGAAAGGAACAGACTTAATTAAACGCAGTTCAAAGCATATCACCATCTGTTCCCTCTTTTCTGAATCACTTTTCTTCGTCATTTCTGCCTAGTTTTGGAAAAAAGTTTAGGAAAAAAGTGTTTTAACACAGCATTTTTGGTTGAACACCGTTTTCAAACTGGAATTCATACTTGGTGAAACTGCCACGTCAGTTTGCGACATCACAACAACAAAGAAGGTACTTCAAACAACGAGCACAGTGTCGTCGTCGTCGTCCCCCCTGCTGACATCATTGCACGATGCTGGATGCTCCTCTCCTCCGTTTCATCAAACCAAAGAAAAATCATGACTCTGAATGACCGGCCATGAAAAGCCAACCGACATCTACTCCTGAGGTGCTGACCTGTTGCACCCTCTACAACCACTGTGATTATTATTATCTGACCCTGCTGGTCATCTATGAACGAACGTTTGAACATCTTGGCCATGTTCTGTTGTAGTCTCCAACCGGCACAGTCGGAAGAGGACTGGCCACCCCTCAGAGCCTGGTTCCTCTCTAGGTTTCTCCCTAGCCACCGTGCTTCTACACCTGCATTGCTTGTTGTTTGTGGTTTTAGGCTGGGTTTCTGTACAGCCCTTTGTGATATCGGCTGATGTAAAAAAAAAAAAAAAGGCTTTATAAATACATTTGATTGATTGATTGATTGATGACAAATGTGCTGGGGGGCGAACGATGACGCCGTTTCACCTTATGCGGATTTCAGATTTAACACAAAGTTGGTTTAACATTTCTCTAACGTTGCTCTGTTGGGGATCCCCTCTCCTCTGCAGGTTTGACATTCACAACTCTTTGGGGAAGTGCTGAGCGCAGGAACTATTCCTGGCTGCAACAATGTAGCATCCGTCTTCACAGGCAGATACTGTATTATTTATTCTGGTAACCCCGCCCCCCCCCCCCCCCCCCCCCCCCGCCCCCAGAAAATGTGCTTCATAACCTTCCCAATGCACCTCTGAACAGAAGCGTCAAAAGCCTGAGCACAAACCCCGGAGCAGACTTTGTGCTAGCAATTTTGCGAGAACTGCTTATCTTGCAATATTCAATATCCATGGCGGAAACGTATTGAAATAGTAATTGAGTCTGGAATGGAAGTCCTTTCTCCTAGGAAGCTGGCCATGTCAGGGGCTAAGTCACACATCTTCATTATAGCTTATAGGATATTCGCTGAAGAATAGAATAGAGCAACACTTGGATGAGCTGGAGTTCTTGTTTTATTGTGGCTGTATTATGCAAAACTCTCCTTTCTCAAGAGCCCCAGAACCTTAAAAGTGCATCCCGAAATGGCACCCTAATCCCTACGCAGTGCACTGCTTTTGACCAGGGCCCATAGGGAACAGGGTTGCATTTGGGACAGACCCTAAGCCATGGGGATATTCTAACGAGATGATTCAATGAGTTCCCTGTTCCCGTTCTTCTTCCATTTTGTCTGAACACGTCCAGGTTCTCCGTCCCAAATGGCAGCCTATTTCCTGTACATACTGTCGTGCACTGTTTCTGACTAGAGCCCTATGGGTGCTGTTTGGGACGCACACAAGATTTAGCCTATTGTCTAACAAGGGAGATAATCCACACAACTCAGACTACAGGACCATGGGCTCCCAAGTCAAGTTATTCATTCATTCATGTACTGTTTCCTCTTTTACTGGAATTAGCTACAACTCAAAGAGAGTGAATTAGCTACAACTCAAAGAGAGGGAGGTAGCTACATTGCTCAAAAGAAATTCTATGTGTTTTCATCGTCGATGTCTTTAGGTAAATACAGCCGCATGCCGCATTCATCCATGGAGAATACTAGCATTTCTTTGTTATTTTATGCCATTTCGTAGACAGTCGGAGAAGAGATGGGAAAGTCACCAGCTTTGGCTTTACCATTGTTCAAGCTTCACAGAGCAGTCGAGATGAAATGAATTTATGTTGATGCCTTCAGGGCCATATCAAAGTATGGCTTATTGTCACAATAAAAAAGTATGTTCTCTGCACACCAAGGCCAGGAGGAAAGCTGGGATACAATTGTAAGAGAACACAATGGGTGCCTTTTGAACGGTTATTTGATTTCTAATAAAAAAAATACATTGAAAGGGAAGTGCGGCTGGTTGCTGGTTGCAACGCTGACTTCCTGATTATTGCCTTTCAAGCGCCTGGTGCTTGTCTATGGCTGTCTAGGCCAAGCTATAGCTTCAGTGACCCTGGAATGACTGCTGCAGAAAAGTTTTTCCATCTCCTTGAGAGGTGTCAGTGGCCCTGCTGAAGTCACGGCCGAGTCCCAAGCGGCAACCTATTCCCCCATAGGACCCTGGTCAAAAGCACCCTAGTGCACAAAATAAGAAATAGGGTGCTATTTGGGACAC
Organism: Oncorhynchus mykiss; assembly: GCF_013265735.2. Taxonomy (NCBI): domain Eukaryota; kingdom Metazoa; phylum Chordata; class Actinopteri; order Salmoniformes; family Salmonidae; genus Oncorhynchus; species Oncorhynchus mykiss. The sequence goes on from NC_048571.1 coordinate 23,064,850, forward strand.
ATCTTATATAAGCGTTTTCCTCTCTGATGGTTGGTCCCCTGACCAATAGGACTTGATATGATGTCAGTGAGGACGGCAGTTGGATAGATGTCTCAATGGCGTTATTGTCTTTACCTCAATCAGACAGAGCACTCTAGCTAATGCACTCAAACACACACTGAGTCACTGGCTTTGAAGTTAGACTTGATTAGAGAATTGAAAGAAAAATCTGTTTGGAGAAAGGTTAGAAATTGTTCCATACTTTGATTAGGAAGACAAATGGAAATAAATACTTTCAACTTGCAATCAAATGGCCAAAAGTAAGTGCTCTTTGCCAGCCTGTAGATCAGGTGATGTATGATCTTGAGATTGGCTTGTATTGTCTTGTATCCCGACCAAGAATAATGCGCAATTAGAGTAAAACGATTTCCCAGAGGCACCATGGTTTTTTGAAAAGTGTGCTGGCTCAGCTCTGCAGGAACGTTTCTGGGGTTGTTGGAATTGCATTAAACCCACATATCGCTGCCTGGCGCTACTCAAGGATTCAGAAGTTCCCTTCAGCAGCCTCGGGCACTGCATCGCTCTATTCTAGCTTGATGAAAATAGAAAACACAAAATCCTCCATAAGTTTCTAAATCTCATTAACACACACTATTGAAGTGCAAACTTTTGCCCCTATATCTTGGTTTTCTGAACCCATATGTTGTGTTGAATAATCCGATTTTTCGACTGGGTATACAAGTAAACTCTTAATTTGAAAAAACAAAAAAAACAATTTAGTCCATGATTGTGCAAATTGATCAAATGTGTAGCTTGATACATACGCAACGCTAATCGAATGGGACTTTCACGTGATAGAACAACAGACATGCATTATCGTCAACAGAAACTGGACCACATTTAGTCACCGATACAGTATTTTGGGATGTTGATACTTTGGGCATTTATCAGGGCGTTCCTGTTGATATGCCCTCTCTGAACTACATGGAAGCCTTTCCACATAGCTGGGGCAGTGTCTAAGGAACGAACCCCAGTGTGATTCGGCTGTCTTCAGTTTCCTTTTGAAACTTCCCTGTTGTTGCCTTGTTGATACAAAAAGTCCTTCCTCTCTGGAACGAGTGTTTTACTGCTAATTAGACACTGTTTTCATCAGGCAAAAACAAGGTTGCTTCTCTTTAATCACATGGTAATATATTAGTTACAGAGACTTGCATGAGAAGAAGGAGAATTGACATTTTTTTTGACTGTTTTGTTCCCAGTATTGTCATGGGTGAAATGTCTGTCAAGTTTCATGAAAGTAATTTTTTGTGTTCCTATGGTCCTCGCCGAAGCATTTCCTTTTCTCAGTTATTGGTACCTTCAGGCGTTAGGAAAGATGCCTGTGCCTTGATTTAATTTTACAAGCTCAGATTACTACTGGACGTCAATTTAGAAAAAAATTGAAAACAGATATTACATTCAGCAATGCTATACATTATTATACATTAAGCTCACTCAACACCCTCATAATAGAAATTCAAACAAGGTACTATCTTTTGAGTATACATTTTTTTTTTAAAGGAAAACAAAAAGGATTGTAAAATTTCTCGAGTTTTTACATCTTTTCGAAAACCTCAACAATCTAATATTGGTTTAACTACTGTACTAATTGTAAGCTTGAAGTTAGTCACATGTAATGAATATTAATTGTTTATTAAAGTGCTTCTGTATATTGATTGATGAGGGAAATAAGGCTGTAATGTGGCTGAAATAGCCAAATCCACTAATGGGTGTCCACATAATTTTGTATATATAGTGTATATATGGGCAATACAAAAATAAGTGATCTAACGATTCTGTCTCTTCGTGGCAAAATCTGCAGAGCTGAGATGGTCGTATGCCCCATATAAATGTTGCCTTGAAATTAGATGACCATCATAGGCATTACCAATTCCGTAGAAAATATTTGGCAACTGGCCCCGGTTTAGAATCGGAAAAAGTCCTGTTTCAAATGAAGTGTACTTCTTTCTATTCTTCCTCAATCAAAATCTCTAGTTCGCTTTAAGAGGCAACGCCATACGTGTCGACAGAATCACCACACTCGGCCTCGTTGGTGTGGTAAGTGCCCTTATGCTTGCCCTTGTGGCACAGTACCAGCACCAGTACCACCACCAGTACCACCACAATGACTCCTGGGAAGGGAGAGAGACGGATATAAATTAGACTGACAGAGGGGAGAATGGTCTCTGAAAATATAGAATACTCTTTTAAAGAGTAATATGTTTTTTCATAAGACACATTATCATAGGGGTAATCGTGATCTAGAACATCAAAGAAACATGACATTTTTACGTGTTAGTTCATTGATTTTTAGGTAGGTGGATCGGCAGGTAGCCTAGTGTTTTAAGATTGTTGGGCCAGTAACCGAAAGGTCACTGGTTCAAATCCCTGAAAAAATCCCTGTGAAAAATCTGTCGAGGTGCCCTTGAGCGAGGCACCTCTATACGTTTCTCTGGATAAGAGCACCTGCGAATTGACTTCAAATGTAAGTAAAATAAATGACATTTCTTTGATAGAGTAAAAAAAAAGATGTCAGAACGTTGTTGCTTCAGCATGGCGAGGGAAACGATAACAATTATATAGGTGAAACCAGAAACAATGGAGTGGAGGACTTTCCATTTACGTATACTCATGGAATTAGTTCCATTTTCACACTATAGAGAGAACAATAATGCTTCCACATCTGGATAACCATCTCTAAAGCTTAGGGGTTAATGTAAAGCACCTTGTGACAACTGCTCATATAAAAACGGCTTTATAAATACATTGTGATTGATATATTTCTCACCTCCTGCGAAAAGGACTTCAAAGGATACACCTTTTACGGCGGCGGCTCCCACTGCAAGTGACACCAGAACAGAGAACACGATAATGACATTAGAGAGACAGAGCCTCGTAGTCAACACACAGACATGTACGGTACCTACTGATTTACATCATTACACTTCCCTTCAGATTTCACCGTACATTCATTACACTAGCTTGTTTGACGCTTGCTTGCGTTGCTTGTCTCCGTAGTTTGACTCTGGTTTAGACTATACAGTAGTGACAGATTCATGTGTACAGTATATGATGTGGCTTTGAGTACAGCTACACTGTCGACAGTAAGTAGCCTATCTCCTGATTCTCCTGTGTCGGAAGCATGAAGGCAGTTTGATGTACAAGTACACCCCCTGGACAGGACGCTAGTCGAGCGCAGGGCCTGTTGACTGAATGTTATTCTCTCACTTCAACAGTGACAGGTAGATGTTGCCTTTCTGCCTGTCAAAAGAGGAAGGGAGACTAAATAAAGAGTGATGAAGGAGATGCTAAGTATAAGTTATTGCAATGGAACAGCTGTCCAATCCACCTTGACTTTAATCTAGCCGGGGGGGACACAAACACTCCAATCAGCTCAATGTGTGTCATCCCCTCCCCCCAACCAATCTTACAGTGCATCACACACACACACACACACACACACACACACACACACACACACACACACACACACACACACACACACACACACACACACACACACACACACACTTCCAGGTGTGTAGGGGGAAAAAAGTCACATTTCAAAAGTGCCAAGCAACAAAAAAACAAGAAGTGTGCTGGGACGCGTCGGTGTGCAATACCTCATTAACTCTTAATTACCTGCTTCATCAGAGGAGTTCAGCCCATCATTAATGATTCATTAATCACTATCGCAAAATGTGCAACCCCTTCCAAGGATGCCTCCCAAATGGCACCCGATTTTCTTCATAGTGCACTACTTTTGACCAGGGCCCCTGGTGCTCTGGTCAAAAAGTAGCACACTCTATAGTGTAGAGCACACCAAGTCGTTATCAGGATACATGCGTCGATAACCACCCTCCCTGAGCAAGGGGGCACAAGTATAGTGGATGACATGGTCGGAGGTTGAACTGAGAGCGTGAGGTTGCTGCATTCAGAAGACTAGCTACCCCGGGGGTGAAAGAGGGTACGAGGTGTTAGTAGTGTGTGTGTCAGTACTGAGAGAATACATGTTTGAGCAGGGAGAGGAGAGTTCACAGGCCTTATTAACTCTCACTGTTTGAGGTCAGAGACAGGATGGTAATTGAGACTGAGGCATGTAGGCTTCAGGGAAAGACTGCTCTCTCTGTCTGCTCACACACACACACACACACACACACACACACACACACACACACACACACACACACACACACACACACACACACACACAGTGAGAGACTTCAGGGAGAGATTGCTCGTGCTCGCTCTCTGTCTCCTCACACCCAGCCTTGTCATATCCATATACCCCTGCCTGTTCATACAACATTTGCATATATCTCCCTTTTTATATTCATACACACACTACATGGCCAAAAGTATGTGGACACCTGCTTGTCGAACATCTCATTCCAAAATCACAGGCATTAATATGGAGTTGGTCCATATGAGTGAAAAGACCTAAGCCTTTTTTATAGGTAAATATGCCGGTTTTCAGAAATCACACATAGTTACAGTGGCTTGCGAAAGTATTCACCCCCTTTGCATTTTTCTAATTAATGCCCTCCTTGCCTGGTCTGTGAGTTTTGGTGGGCGGACCTCTCTTGGCAGGTTTGTTGTGGTGCCATATTTTTTCAATGTTTTAATAATGTATTTAACGGTGCTCCGTGGGATGTCCACAACTTTGTCCCTGACCTGTTTGAAGCGTTCATTGGTCTTGGTGGTGCCGCTTGCTTAGTGGTGTTGCAGACTCTGGGGCCTTTCAGAACAGGTGTATATTTACTGAGATCATGTGACAGATCATGTGACACTTAGATTGCACACAGGTGGACTTTATTTAACTAATTATGTGACTTATGAAGGTAATTGGTTGCACCAGATCTTATTTAGGGGCTTTATAACATAGGGGGGGGGGGGGAATACATTTTTGAAACAACATTTTTGAAACAAGTTATCTTTTCCATTTGGACTATTTTGTGTATGTCCATTACATGAAATCCTAATAAAAAATCCATTTAAATGACAGGTTGTAATGCAACAAAATAGGAAACACCCCAAGGGGAATGAATACTTATGCATGGCACTGTACAGATAGAAGGGTGAGAGAGAACTGCAAACATGTTGTCTACTCCAAAGTGAAAAATACACTATATATACAAAGTTGTATGTGGACACCCTTCAAATTAGTGGATTTGGAAGTTTCAGCCACATTACTGACAGGTGTATAAAATCGAGCACACAGCCATGCAATCTCCATAGACAAACATTGGCAGTAGAATGGCCTTACTGAAGAGCTCAGAGACTTGTGGCACCGTCACAGGATGCTACCTTTCCAGCCAGTTGGTCAAATTTCTGCCCTGCTACAGCTGCTCCGGTCAACTGTAAGGGATTTAATTGTGAAGTGGAAACGTCTAGGAGCAACAACGGCTCAGCCGCGAAGTGGTAGGCCACACAAGCTCACAGAACGGGATCGTCGAGTTCTGAAGCGGGACGCACATAAAAGTCGTCTGTCCTTGGTTGCAACACACACTACCGAGTTCCAAACTGCCTCTAGAAGCAACGTAAGTACAATAACTGTTCATCTGGAGCTTCATGAAATGGGTTTCCATGGCCAAGCAACCACACACAAACCTAAGATCACCATGCGCAATGCCAAGCGTTGGCTGTAGTGGTGTAAAGCTTGCCGCCATTGGGCTCTGGAGTGATGAATCACGCTTCACGCTTCATCTGGCAGTCCGGCAGATCTCAATTTCCTAGTGCCAACTGGAAAGTTTGGTGGAGGAGGAATAATTGTCTGGGGCTTTTTTTCATGGTTCGGGCTAGGCCCCTTAGTTCCAGTGAAGGGAAATGTTATAGCTACAGCATGCAATGGCATTCTAGACGATTCTGTGCTTCCAGCTTTGTGACAACAGTTTGGGGAAGGCCCTTTTCTGTCTCAGCATGACAATGCCCCCGTGCAAAGCGAGGTCTATGCAGAAATGGTTTGTCAAGATCGGTGTGGAAGAACTTGACTGGTCTGCACAGACCCCAGACTTCAACTCCATCGAACACCTTTAGGATGAATTGGAACGCCGACTGCAAGCCAGGCATAATCACCCCATAATCAGTGCCCAGCCTTACTAATGCTCTTGTGGCTGAATGGAAGCAAGTCCGTTCAGCAATGTTCAAACATCTAGTAGAAAGCCTTCCCAGAAGAGTGGAGGCTACTATATCAGCAAAGGGGGGGACAAACTCCATATTACTGCCCATGATTTTGGAATGAGATGTTCGACGTGCAGGTGTCCACATACTTTTGGTCATGTAGTGTATCTTTGCCAAATGCTGTATCACCAAAGTATTCTCCTGGGTGCCAATATTTTTGTTCATACCATTTATTTTAATTTCCTTTCTTTATTTTTTTTTTGTGGGTATTAAAATGATAGTTAGGATGATGTCCCCCTATCCCCTTAGTAATCCCGCCTCCCGAATCCAAGTGTTTGACATGGGGGAGGGGCCCAGTAACTTTATGATCAAACTTTATCAACGTCTCATCCAAATATAATCAAATGTCGTACAAAACATGATTTTGACCATCCATAACCTTTAAAAACACAAGCAGAAAGTGACCATTTCATTCAGCGCAAAACAGGACATGTTAAGACTCACAAAAAGACCATCTTAACGGTAATGGAGTTGATAATGGAATGGGTTTTGAGATGAGCAGCCAATCCAGCCACGACGTACAGTGCCCAGGGTTCTACCTGGAACCAAAAAGCCTTCTCCTATGGGGACAGCCGAAGAACCCTTTGGGACCCCTTTTTCTAAGAGTGCATAATGTCATATCAATGGCAGATTTTTGTTGAGAATCTGTCTTGCACATCGGCAACAATACAATTGACAGGAGAGGCGTGGATAGAAGTGTGAATGTTATGCGGAAAGACATTTAGGCCTACGTGTGCACACAGTGCCATGGAACGAGAGAAGCGATTTATGACATCACGCCTCAGACCCGATCCTGTTTAGAACCCCCCCCCCTTCTCTTTATATTGGATCCTGTGAAAAGTTTGGATGTGCGCAAAACCAGCTGTATTACACGTCTACGGGGAGCAATTATGGTGCCTGTAACTGTGTTCAGAGCCTATTTAAAACAGGTTGTTTTTTACATTTATATTAGAATTCGATCAGAGTTAGACACTGTCTTTTCAGGTCTCATCAATAGTCTAGTGAATTGAATCTTGCTTGTTTGGCATGTCCCTGTCCAAATCCTACCGCCTATGTTTAACCATGTATTTCCACATTGAAGCAATGCAATTACAACAATGTGGACTGCAAACATGTTCAACACATTTAACGAACTCGGCTATAACGGATGAGCATTCGAATTGGAGTTGATGACAAGACCGTAAACTTGAAGCAACCACATATTTTGCCATGGAGCAAGCTGTTTAAAGGCACAGAATCAAATGATGTCAATTAGCCTATCAGAAGCTTCTAAAGCCATGACATCATTTTCTGGAATTTTCCAAGCTGTTTAAAGGCACAGTCATCTTAGTGTATGTAAACATCTGACCCACTGGAATTGTGATACAGTGAATGATAAGTGAAATAATCGGTCTGTAAACAATTGTTAGAAAAATTACTTGTGTCATGCACAAAGTAGATGTAACCGATTTGCCAAAACTACAGTTTGCCAAAAGTACTTTCCTGATACTCACCTCCCTGCAGTCTGGTCTTGTCCCATCATTGAGAATTACTGGGAAAAAGTTCTGAGCATTCCCTCAGTCATCCTCCATATCACCATTCTTGCATCCCCAAAACTCTGCATCCTCCACTACTTTGATGATGGCGTCCCCTGTCTTTCCTCTATGTCCAAGGACAAACAACACTTCCTATTCATTTCATTAACAGTCGCCCAAAAGGGGATATTGCTAAACTGGATAAGCATATCCAATGTTTCAACCATACACTGGCTTAATTTATTGTCTGATCTGGCCTCCCTGGAGAGATCCACAAAATAACAAACTGAAGGACACAATCTAGGAACCATTCCTATCCTACATTGCCCGCAGGCCACCTCAGACAACATTAAAATGGTACCTCCTACCTACTAAAATCTCTATGGTAACAGGCAACTTTTCCACAAGTCATGCTTTGTCTTGTCCGGTCCTGTCCAGTGTGGCCGTCTCTTGTTTCATCCTGTTTTGGTATGTCCCAATTTTCTACTTTCCTCATTTAATTCTTACCCTACTTTTCAGTTTTTCTTACTTGTTGTAATTGACCTTCTCACTATAATAAACAGTTGTATGTCCACAGCACATTTTAGATCCGTATTTTAACACCCACAGTGTTCAATTTAACACTTTCTTAGAAATTATATGTGATCCACCGAAATAGTGTTCACAAACTGACAACCCTAGAGTGTTGGTCCCTAACACCATGGGTGTTGCAAATTCAGACTTAAATTAACACTTTATTACAGTTGATGCTATTGCACTTTTTTTGTGTTATGTAATAACACATGTGGAGGGGGCAGAAATGTTTGAGCTATTTTCACAACCACAATTATGGGCGCAATTGCTGGCGGTAGCGGGAAAGGCCTGGGTTTATATGAATAAACAAGTTGTGGGTGTGTCAAGGCTTGGCCACTGGATAGCCATTCAGAATGTGCTAGCTTGGAAAATTCCAGAAAATGTCGACATGGCTTCAGATGCTTATGATAGGCTAATTAACATCATATGAGTCAATTGGAGGTGTACCTGTGGATGTATTTCAAGGCCTATCTTTAAACGCAGTGTCTCTTAGCTTGAAATCATGGGAAAATCAAAAGAAATCAGCCAAGACCTCAGAAAAAACATTGAAGACCTCCACACGTCTGGTTCCTCCTTAGGAGAAATGTCCAAACGCCTGAAGGTACCACATTCATCTGTACAAACAATAGTACGCAAGTATAAACACCATGGTATCACGCAGCTGTCATCTCCGGAAGGAGACGCATTCTGTCTCCTAGAGATGAACGTACTTTGGTGCGAAAAGTGCAAATCAATCCAGAACAACAACAAAGGACCCTGTGAAGATGCTGGAGGAAACAAGCACAAAAGTATCTATATCCACAGTAAAACAAGTCCTATATCGACATAACCTGAAAGGCCACTGAGCAAGGAAGAAGCCACTGCTCCAAAACCGCCATAAAAAAGCCAGACTACGGTTTGCAACTGCACATGGCGACAAAGATCGTACTTTTTGGAGAAATGTCCTCTGGGCTGATGAAACGAAAATAGAACTGTTTGGCCATAATGACCATCATTCTGTTTGGAGGAAAAAGGTGGAGGCTTGCAAGCTGAAGAAGACCATCCCAACTGTGAAGCAGCATCATGTTGTGGGGGTGCTTTGCTGCAGGAGGGCTGGTGCACTTCACAAAATAGATGGCATCATGAGGAAAGGAAAGTATGTGGATATATTGAAGCAACATCCAAAGACATCAGTCAGGAAGTTAAAGCTTGGTCCCAAATGGGTCTTCCAAATGGACAATGACCCCAAGCATATTTCCAAAGTTGTGTAAAAATGGCTTAAGGACAACAATATCAAGGTATTGGAGTGGCCATCACAAAGCTCTGACCTCAATCCTTTAGAAAATGTGTGGGAAGAACTGAAAAAGCGTGTGCGAGCAAGGAGGCCTACAAACCTGACTCAGTTACACCAGCTCTGTCAGGAGGAATGGGCCAAAATTCACCCAACGTATTGTGGGAAACTTGTGGAAGGCTACCCAAAACGTTTGACCCAAGTTAAACAATTTAAAGGCAATGCTGCAAAATACTAATTGAGTGTATGCAAACTTCTGACCCACTGGGAATGTGATGAAAGAAAATAAAGCTGAAAGAAAAGAAAGCTGAAATACTTCACTCTACACTATTATTCTGACATTTCACCTTCTTAAAATAAAGTGATGATCCTAACTGACCTAAGACAGGGAATTTTTACTAGGATTAAATGTCAGGAATTGTGAAAAAATGAGTGTAAATGTATTTGGCTAAGGTGTATGTAAACCTCCGACTTCAATTGAATTTGTCCGCCGCTATAGGTATCTTTGGAGTAGACAACATGTTGGAATTTCTCTCTCTCCCCCTTCAGCCTTCATCAATGTGTGATTTCCGAAGACAGTAATGTAGTTACCTATAAAAGCATCTGAGGTTGTTTCAGTCATATGTGCAGAAGTTGTTGTCAGAACTTCTGAGAAAGCAAGCACATAGTAAAAAGATACATTAGGTACAAACACAAAATACCATATTGCTGAAAGAGACAAAAGAAAGCCCCATTGAACTTTGCACAAGTTCAATGGCGCTGTCACGCCCTGGCCATAGAGGTTTTTATTCTCTATTTTGGTTAGGCCGGGGTGTGACTAGGGTGAGAATTCTATGTTATTTTTTCTATGTTTTTGTATTTCTTTGTTTTGGCCGGGTATGGTTTTTAATCAGGGACAGTTGTCTATCGTTCTCTCTGATTGGGAAACCTCTTGCCCACATGGGTTTTGTGGATTGTTGTTTTCCTTATTGTTAGTTTCCTTACAGAACTGTTCGCTTCCCTCTTTGTTATTTTTTGTTCTAGTGTTCTGATTTTAATAAAATATCATGAACACGTCTCACGCTGCACCTTGGTCCAGTCATTCACAGGAAGAGGATCGTTACAGAACTACCCACCACCAAAGGACCAAGCAGCGTGTCCAGGAGAGGCAACCCCAATCATTTTTGGGGGGAGGGGGCACACGGGACTGTCGGCGGAGCCGAGGATGGAAGCAGAGCCAGTCAGGGTGAAATTGGAGGTGAGTGAAGGAACCAAAGCAGAGACAGTGAAGGAGTTGATGGGGAGATTGGAGAAGAGAGTAATGAGAGAGTTGCTGTGTTGGTGCATGAGGCACGACATCCGCCCGACGGAGCATGTCCTTGATTTGATGTCACCTGAGTCAGCTCTCCATACTCTTCCTGAGGTGCGTGCTTGCCGTCTGGTGAAGACTGTGCCAGCCCCACCTACCAGGCCTCCTGTGCGCCTGCCCAGCCCTGCACGTCTTGTGCCAGCTTGGCACTACAGATCTCCAATACACGTTCTTAGCCCGGTGCGCTACATTCCAGCTCCACGCATCTGCCGGGCTAGGGTGAGGATCCAGCCAGGACGGATGGTGCCATCCCTGTTCTCCAGACGTCTCCTCGGGCCAGGATATCCTGCGCCGGCTCTAGGCACAGTTTCCCCAGTTCTCCAGGAGATCCCAGTGCGGCCTGTTCCAGCTCGTGGCATTCAGCCTGGAAGAGTGGTGTCAAGGCTATGCACCAGATCTCCAGTGCTCCCCCACAGCCCGGTCTATCCTGTGCCTCCTCCACGGACCAGGCCTCCAGTAGGTCTCCCCAGCCTGGTGCCTGTGTCCTGTCCGGCACTGCCAGAGTCGCCCTCCTGTCCGGCGCTGCCAGAGTCGCCCTCCTGTCCGGCGCTGCCAGAGTCGCCCTCCTGTCCGGCGCTGCCAGAGTCGCCCTCCTGTCCGGCGCTGCCAGGGTCGCCCTCCTGTCCGGCGCTGCCAGAGTCGCCCTCCTGTCGGCGCTGCCAAAGTTGCCATCCTGTCCGGGGCCCACTGCGAGGGTCCCCGCTCCAAAGGCACCACCTAAGTGGGCCAAGCCGGAGGTGGAGCAGGGTGTCTGTCCCGCACCAGAGCCGCCGCCGTAAAGAGGGCCCACCCGGACCCTCCCCTTGAAAGTCAAGTTTTGCGGCCGGATTCCGCACCTTTTTGGCGGGGGGTACTGTCACGCCCTGGCCATAGAGATGCTTTTATTCTCTATTTTGGTTAGGACAGGGTGTGACTAGGGTGGGCATTCTATGTTATTTATTCTATGTTTTTGTATTTCTTTGTTTTTGGCCGGGTATGGTTCTCAATCAGGGACAGCCGTCTATCGTTGTCTCTGATTGGGAACCATACTTAGGTAGCTCTTGCCCACATGGGTTTTGTGGGTAGTTGTTTTCTGTATTGTTAGTTTCCTTACAGAACTGTTCGTTTTCCTCTTTGTTATTTTTTGTTCTAGTGTTCTGATTTTAATAAAATATCATGAACACGTCTCACGCTGCGCCTTGGTCCAGTCATTCACAGTAAGAGGATCGTTACAGAACTACCCACCACCAAAGGACCAAGCAGCGTGGCCAGGAGAGGCAGCCCCAATAATTGTTTTGGGTGGGCACACGGGAATGTTGGCGGAGCAGATGGAACCAGAGCCAGTCAGGGTGAAATTGGAGGTGAGCGAAGGAAGCAAAGCAGAGACAGTGAAGGAGTTGATGGGGAGATTGGATGAGAGAGTAATGATAGAGTTGCTGTGTTGGTGCATGAGGCAGGGTGTGACTAGGGTGGGCATTCTATGTTATTTTTTCTATGTTTTAATATTTATTTGTTTTTGGCTCTCGAACAACAGTGCAGAAAGTGTGGTTTCACATAAAACAATTGTCTAAATAATCAAATCAGTTCATTTGTTAAGTTTGTCACGTGCGCCGAATCCAACAGGTGTAAACCTTAAGGTGAAATGCTTACTTACAGGCTCTAACCAATGGTGCAAAAGAACAAAAAGGTGTGTGTGTGTGTAAGTAAAGAAATAAAACAACAGTAAAAAGACATTTGAAAAAAGAGTAGCAAGGCTATATACAGACACGTGTTAGTCAGGCTTATTGAGGTAGTATGTACATGTAGGTATCGTTAAAGTGACTATGCATATATGATGTTACGGTGCGTGAATGAGGACCCAAAAGCGAATTAACTTAGACAGAGCTTCTTTAATTACCAAACATAGGTAGGCTCAGACGGACCGGCAGATTCCGACAGGACAAGACAAGGTTACAGCAAACATGACGACAGTCTGGTTCAGGCATGAAACACAACAAACAAGAATCCGACAAGGACAGGAACAAAAACAGAGAGAGATATAGGGGACTAATCAGAGGGAAAAAGGGAACAGGTGGGAAAAGGGGTGACGAGGTGGTTAGGAGGAGACAAGGCACAGCTGGGGGAAAGAGGGGGAGAAAAGGTAACCTAACAACGACCAGCAGAGGGAGACAGGGTGAAGGGAAAGGACAGAGACAAGACACAACATGACAGTACATGACATATGATGAACAGAGAGTAGCAGAAGCGTAAAAAGAGGGGTTGGCGGGTGGTGGGACACAATGCAGATAGCCCGGTTAGCCAATGTGCGGGAGCACTGGTTTGGTCGGGCCAATTGAGGTAGTATGTACATGAATGTATAGTTAAAGTGACTATGCAAATAAGATAAACAGAGAGTAGCAGCAGCTACCCAGCGGGGGGGGGGGGGGGGGGGGTACACAATGCAAATAGTCCGGGTAACCATTTGGTTACCTGTTCAGGAGTCTTATGGCTTGGGGGTAAAATCTGTTGAGAAGCCTTATTGTCCTAGACTTGGCACTCCGGTACCACTTGCTATGCGGTAGTAGAGAGAACAGTCTATGACTGGGGTGGCTGGGGTCTTTGACGATTTTTAGGGCCTTCCTCTGACACCGCCTGGTGTAGAGGTCCTGGATGGCAGGCAGCTTTGCTGCCTTCAACAGGATTTGACTTCATAACAAAGTGTCCCATAGTTCCCTACTCTACCTGCGGAGCTACCAGTCAAGTGAAACTACATGTGCAAAATCCTAACTATGTTCGTAAGTGCGGTGTCCAGTAGAGGACAGTGACTGAAAGCAGCTTGGAATTGAATAAAGCACCGAAGCCACAACGAAATAAGTGGGATCTCACATTTTGCAACACATGGTTTGAAAAAAGCACGTGATGAAATGTAGCCTTGGACGTAATTGATGACTTACTTCTGATAAAGTGCTGCACGTATCGACACACTTCTTCGAAGTTAGCTGCTTAGAGATGAACGCATGCCTCAGAGCCCCGGTATCAAACGTAACATCACTACTAATCACTTCACAAACCAGCTTATTGTGATTTTGCAGGTTGGATGTGACCCATGATCCGATATTTTCAGACCACAACGTTGAGGACCACTTGGCCATAACTAAAGACCTTATGACAAGTACAGTATAAGGTCATAAAGGGTTGACTTCAAATTGAAACACATTCACTTACTGTAGGTAGTCACTTGGTGAAGGTTTCCGGACCTGAAGTTATTGAATGCAACAACCATTTCTCTGTCACTAACAAACACAGTCATGGGTGGGTACCTCTCACATTCACTTGAAAGGCATCCTGGGAGAAATGCAAATAAGGCTTACAACCTACAATGTAAAAACCAAAATACCATAACTCTACTGGTTCTATTTTTGGTTAGCGGTAAGGAGGCGCATGTGTCAAGCCCACGTTAGTTTGCAATTTCGTCATGTGAAAACTGGCGCACTGGCATTTTCCAGCCCTAACTCCAGGTTCAGCAATTTACCTGTCTAACATCAGATCACTTGCGCTGAGGTGGGAGGGGTGGCAATATTTGAGGTGTGTCCTTAAATGTCACGAACAGTCATTCTGACTCCCATGTAAAATAGCCTTTTGAGTGACTTAAAAACTAAATCACCCATAATATTTTGTGTGGACAGAAATGCTCAATATTTGAGAAAAAGTACTCTTTCTCTAGCTAACTACCTGGAAGTTTGAAAAGACATGCTGAGTGGGCAGGGAGTTTATATTCATGAGCTTGCATTGACTGACAGCTCTTTGAAATGCCTATGTCAAGAAATGTGGATGTAGTGAGCAGTGTTGCAGGAAAATCCTCTCATGCTAATTTGGTGATTGATACACAAAGCAACTCAAACAACATTGGAATTGGCATTAATGATGGCAATTCGTTTTTTTTTTTTTTATCGTATTTTGTCACCAGTAGAGTAGCTATCTAGCTATATAAACCACGCCCCTCTGCAAACACCCCTTCTCCAATGTTGGTTGCAAGGTGGTACTTGTTTAAAGAAGGGTAATTTGACTCATATCTGCAGAAGATAGGTACATTAGTTACAAACGCAACACAGTACAGTTCTTGCTCAGAGACTGAACAAGTGCCACTACAAGCTACAGTACACTAGAGCTTAGGGCTAAGAAGATTAATCAGTAGAACAAACAAGGAAGTGTCTCTCTCTGCCCCTAAGGGTGGGACTCTGCTGGTTCCCCTTGCTGTTGAGTTACAGCATCCCAAACGGCTCGCTATTCCCTATATAGTGCCCTACTTTTGACCAGGTCACATAGAGCTCTGGTCTCAAGTAGTGCACTAAACAGGTAACAGAGAGCCATTTGGGACATAACCACAGTATGCTGTATGCATGCCTCTTCTGCTGTTTCTGTATCCAGAACGTTTGTTTCCCCAACACAGAGCAGAACCCCTTCCATAGGATGTCCCCCCCTGGAAGGAAACAAGCTGCACTGGTGCCCAACCTTGGGGACTGAGCCGGTAGTTGGTGGCATGGCACAAAATAGACTCCACAGCCCCACTGACTGACTGAGACAAATATTTGTATGAGGACTAAATGTGCCTGAGAACAGAATACATTCCCAAAAGGAGAGCTAATCAATCATCTGAATGCTGCCTGCGCAGCTTAGGCCTCTGCTGGTATATATTTTCCACGAGACCAGGGCAGGGGCATCATATCTCCTATCTTCTCTGGTCCACAGCTTAATAGTAGGCTACATGATGATAGTGCTTTAGAAAAGGGTATTAAGGGTATTAGGGTATTAAAATGATAGTTAGGATGATGTCTCCTATCCCCTTAGTAATCCCGCCTCCTGAATCCAAGTGTTTGACATGGGGAAGGGGCCCAGTAACTTTATGATCAAACTTTATCAACGTCTCATCCAAATATAATCAAATGTCGTGCAAAACATGATTTTGACCATCCATAACCTTTAAAAACACAAGCAGAAAGTGACCATTTCATTCAGCGCAAAACAGGACATGTTAAGACTCACAAAAATACCATCTTAACGGTAATGGAGTTGATAATGGAATGGGTTTTGAGATAAGCAGCCAATCCAGCCACGACGTACAGTGCCCAGGGTTCTACCTGGAACCAAAAAGCCTTCTCCTATGGGGACAGCCGAAGAACCCTTTGGGACCCCTTTTTCTAAGAGTGCATAATGTCATATCAATGGCAGATTTTTGTTGAGAATCTGTCTTGCACATCGGCAACAATACAATTGACAGGAGAGGCGTGGATAGAGGTGTGAATGTTATGCGGAAAGACATTTAGGCCTACGTGTGCACACAGTGCCATGGAACGAGAGAAGCGATTTATGACATAATGCCTTGGTTTAAAAAGCAAATTGTTTAAATTGTTAAAAAGCAAATTGTTTTAAGCAAATTGCTTAATTAGATTAAAAACCAAACTTATTAGAAATATTTGTGGTGATAATGTGGATTAAATGGCTTAAATGCAACCACATATTTTGCCATGGAGCACGCTGTTTAAAGGCATAGAATCAAATGATGTCAATTAGCCTATCAGAAGCTTCTAAAGCCATGACATCATTTTCTGGAATTTTCCAAGCTGGTTAAAGGCACAGTCATCTTAGTGTATGTAAACATCTGACCCACTGGAATTGTGATACAGTGAATTATAAGTGAAATAATCGGTCTGTAAACTGTTGGAAAAATGACTTGTGTCATGCACAAAGTTGATGTAACTGATTTGCCAAAACTACAGTTTGTTAACAAGAAATGTGTGGAGTGGTTTAAAAACGAGTTTAAATGACTCCAACCTAAGAGTATGTAAACTTCCGACTTGCCAACATTGTTATTTTCAGTAATAATTCCCTATTTCTGTCCCTGGTGGGGCTTGTTGATCGCCTCTGTGTCCAGTCTGCCAAAAGTAATTTCCTGATACTCACCTCCCTGCATTCTGGTCTTGTCCCATCATTGAGAATTACTGGAAAAAAGTTCTGAGCATTCCCTCAGTCATCCTCCATATCACCATTCTTGCATCGCCAAAACTCTGCATCCTCCACTACTTTGATGATGGCGTCCCCTGTGTTTCCTCTATGTCCAAGGACAAACGACACTTCCTATTCATTTCATTAACAGTCGCCCAAAAGGGGATATTGCTAAACTGGATAAGCAGATCCGATGTTTCAACCATACACTGGCTTAATTTATTGTCTGATCTGGCCTCCCTGGAGAGATCCACAAAATAACAAACTGAAGGACACAATCTAGGAACCATTCCTATCCTACATTGCCCGCAGGCCACCTCAGACAACATTAAAATGGCACCTCCTACCTACTATCATCTCTATGGTAACAGGCAACTTTTCCACAAGTCTTGCTTTGTCTTGTCCGGTCCTGTCCAGTGTGGCCGTCTCTTGTTTAATCCGGTTTTGGTATGTCCCAATATTATACTTTCCTCATTTAATTCTTACCCTACTTTTCTGTTTTTCTTACTTGTTGGTTGTAATTGACCTTCTTCACTATAATAAACAGTTGTATGTCCACAGCACATTTTAGATCCGTATTTTAACACCCACAGTGTTCAATTTAACACTTTCTTAGAAATTATATGTGATCCACCAAAATAGTGTTCACAAACTGACAACCCTAGAGTGTTGGTCCCTAACACCATGGGTGTTGCAAATTCAGACTTAAATTAACACTTTATTACAGTTGATGCTATTGCACTTTTTTTGTGTTATGTAATAACACATGTGGAGTGGGCAGAAATATTTGAGCTATTTTCACAACCACAATTATGGGCGCAATTGCTGGTGGTAAGCGGGAAAGGCCTGGGTTTATATGAATAAACAAGTTGTGGGTGTGTCAAGGCTTGGCCACTGAATAGCCATTCAGAATGTGCTAGCTTGGAAAATTCCAGAAAATGTCGACATGGCTTCAGATGCTTATGATAGGCTAATTAACATCATATGAGTCAATTGGAGGTGTACCTGGGGATGTATTTCAAGGCCTATCTTCAAACGCAGTGTCTCTTAAATTGAAATCATGGGAAAATCAAAAGAAATCAGCCAAGACCTCAGAAAAAACATTGAAGACCTCCACACGTCTGGTTCCTCCTTAGGAGAAATGTCCAAACGCCTGAAGGTACCACATTCATCTGTACAAACAATAGTACGCAAGTATAAACACCATGGTATCACGCAGCTGTCATAACGCTCCGGAAGGAGACGCATTCTGTCTCCTAGAGATGAACGTACTTTGGTGCGAAAAGTGCAAATCAATCCAGAACAACAACAAAGGACCCTGTGAAGATGCTGGAGGAAACAAGCACAAAAGTATCTATATCCACAGTAAAACAAGTCCTATATCGACATAACCTGAAAGGCCACTGAGCAAGGAAGAAGCCACTGCTCCAAAACCGCCATAAAAAAGCCAGACTACGGTTTGCAACTGCACATGGGGACAAAGATCGTACTTTTTGGAGAAATGTCCTCTGGGCTGATGAAACAAAAATAGAACTGTTTGGCCATAATGACCATCATTCTGTTTGGAGGAAAAAGGTGGAGGCTTGCAAGCTGAAGAAGACCATCCCAACAGTGAAGCAGCATCATGTTGTGGGGGTGCTTTGCTGCAGGAGGGCTGGTGCACTTCACAAAATAGATGGCATCATGAGGAAAGGAAAGTATGTGGATATATTGAAGCAACATCCCAAGACATCAGTCAGGAAGTTAAAGCTTGGTCCCAAATGGGTCTTCCAAATGGACAATGACCCCAAGCATATTTCCAAAGTTGTGGAAAAATGGCTTAAGGACAACAAAGTCAAGGTATTGGAGTGGCCATCACAAAGCTCTGACCTCAATCCTTTAGAAAATGTGTGGGAAGAACTGAAAAAGCGTGTGCGAGCAAGGAGGCCTACAAACCTGACTCAGTTACACCAGCTCTGTCAGGAGGAATGGGCCAAAATTCACCCAACGTATTGTGGGAAACTTGTGGAAGGCTACCCAAAACGTTTGACCCAAGTTAAACAATTAAAGGCAATGCTACCAAATACTAATTGAGTGTATGCAAACTTCTGACCCACTGGGAATGTGATGAAAGAAAATAAAGCTGAAAGAAAAGAAAGCTGAAATACTTCACTCTACACTATTATTCTGACATTTCACCTTCTTAAAATAAAGTGATGATCCTAACTGACCTAAGACAGGGAATTTTTACTAGGATTAAATGTCAGGAATTGTGAAAAAATGAGTGTAAATGTATTTGGCTAAGGTGTATGTAAACCTCCGACTTCAATTGAATTTGTCCGCCGCTATAGGTATCTTTGGAGTAGACAACATGTTGGAATTTCTCTCTCTCCCCCTTCAGCCTTCATCAATGTGTGATTTCTGAAGACAGTAATGTAGTTACCTAAAAAAGCATCTGAGGTTGTTTCAGTCATATGTACAGAAGTTGTTGTCAGAACTCCTGCGAAAGCAAGCACATAGTAAAAAGATACATTAGGTACAAACACAAAATACCATATTGCTGAAAGAGACAAAAGAAAGCCCCTTTGCACTTTGCACAAGTGCAATTGGGATTTCTTTTGAAGACAGTAATGTACTTACCCACAGAAGCGTCTGAGATTGTTTCAGTCATATGTGCAGAAGTTGTTGTCAGAACTTCTGAGAAAGCAAGCACATAGTAAAAAGATACATTAGGTACAAACACAAAATACCATATTGCTGAAAGAGACAAAAGAAAGCCCCATTGAACTTTGCACAAGTGCAATGAAGGTGTCACGCCCTGGCCATAGAAATGCTTTTATTCTCTATTTTGGTTAGACCACGGTGTGACTAGGGTGGGCATTCTATGTTCTTTTTTCTATGTTTTTGTATTTCTTTGTTTTGGCCGGGTATGTTTCTCAATCAGGGACAGCTGTCTATCGTTGTCTCTGATTGGGAAACCTCTTGCCCACATGGGTTTTGTGGATTGTTGTTTTCTGTATTGTTAGTTTCCTTACAGAACTGTTTGTTTCCCTATTTGTTATTTTTTGTTCTAGTGTTCTGATTTTAATAAAATATAATGAACACGTCTCACGCTGTGCCTTGGTCCAGTCATTCACAGGAAGAGGATCATTACAGAACTACCCACCACCAAAGGACCAAGCAGCGTGGCCAGGAGAGGCAGCCCCAATAATTATTTTGGGGGGGCACACAGGGACGGTTGGCGGAGCCGAGCATGGAACCAGAGCCAGTCAGGGTGAAATTGGAGGTGAGCGAAGGAAGCAAAGCAGAGACAGTGAAGGAGTTGATGGGGAGATTGGAGGAGAGAGTAATGAGAGAGTAGCTGTGTTGGTGCATGAGGCACGACATCTGCCCGACGGAGTGTGTTCTCGATTTGATGTCACCTGAGTCAGCTCTCCATACTCGTCCTGAGGTGCGTGCTTGCCGTCTGGTGAAGACTGTGCCAGCCCCACACATATGGCCTCCTGTGCGCCTCCCCAGCCCTGCACGTCTTGTGCCAGCTTGGCGCTACAGATCTTCAATACGCGTTCTTAGCCCGGTGCGCTACATTCCAGCTCCCCGCATCTGGCGGGCTAGGGTGAGGATCCAGCCAGGATGGATGGTGCCATCCCTGCTCTCCAGACCTCCAGTGCGTCTCCTCGGGCTAGGATATCCCGCGTCGGCTCTAGGCACGGTTTCCCCAGTTCTCCAGGAGATGCCAGTGCGGCCTGTTACAGCTCCCCGTACGTGCCGGGCTAGAGTGGACATTCAGCCTGGAAGAGTGGTGTCAAGGCTACGCACCAGATCTCCAGTGCTCCCCCACAGCCCGGTCTATCCTGTGCCTCCTCCATGGACCAAGCCTCCAGTAGGTCTCCCCAGCCTGATGAGTCATCTGCCTGTGTCCTGTCCGGCGCCGCCAGAGTTGCACTCCTGTCCGGCGCCGCCAGAGTCGCCCTCCTGTCCGGCGCCGCCAGAGTCGCACTCCTGTCCGGCGCCGCCAGAGTCGCACTCCTGTCCGGCGCCGCCAGTGTTGCCCTCCTGTCCGGCGCCGCGAGGGTCCCCGCTCCAGAGGCACCACCTAAGTAGGCCAAGCCAGAGGTGGAGCGTGGTCTCTGTCGCGCACCAGATCCGACCGCCATAAAGAAAGCCCACCCGGACCCTCAATCAATCAATCAATCAAATTTATTTTATATAGCCCTTCGTACATCAGCTGATATCTCAAAGTGCTGTACAGAAACCCAGCCTAAAACCCCAAACAGCAAGCAATGCAGGTGAAGAAGCACGGTGGCTAGGAAAAACTCCCTAGAAAGGCCAAAACCTAGGAAGAAACCTAGAGAGGAACCAGGCTATGTGGGGTGGCCAGTCCTCTTCTGGCTGTGCCGGGTGGAGATTATAACAAAACATGGTCAAGATGTTCAAATGTTCATAAATGACCAGCATGGTCGAATAATAATAAGGCAGAATAGTTGAAACTGGAGCAGCAGCACAGTCAGGTGGACTGGGGACAGCAAGGAGTCATCATGTCAGGTATTCCTGGGGCATGGTCCTAGGACCCTCCCCTTGAAAGTCAGGTTTTGCTGCCGGGGTCCGCACTTTATTTATTTATTTTTTTTGGGGGGGGGGGGGGGGGTTACTGTCACGCCCTGGCCATAGAGAGGCTTCAATTCTCTATTTTGGTTAGGCAAGGGTGTGACTAGTGTGGGTATTCTATGTAATTTTTTCTATGTTTTTGTATTTCTTTGTTTTTGGCCGGGTATGTTTCTCAATCAGGGACAGCTGTCTATCGTTGTCTCTGATTGGGAACCATACTTAGGTAGCTCTTGCCCACATGGGTTTTGTGGGTTGTTGTTTTCTGTATTGTTAGTTTCCTTACAGAACTGTTCGCTTTCCTTTTTGTTATTTTTTGTTCTAGTGTTCTGATTTTAATAAAATATCATGAACACGTCTCACACTTGGTCCAGTCATTCACAGGAAGAGGATTGTTACAGAACTACCCACCACCAAAGGACCAAGCAGCGTGACCAGGAGAGGCAACCCCAATCATTTTTGGGGGGAGGGGGCACACGGGACTGTCGGCGGAGCCGAGGATGGAACCAGAGCCAGTCAGGGTGAAATTGGAGGTGAGCGAAGGAAGCAAAGCTGAGACAGTGAAGGAGTTGATGGGGAGATTGGAGGAGAGAGTAATGAGAGAGTTATTGTGTTGGTGCATGAGGCACGACATCCGCCCGACGGAGCGTGTTCTCGATTTGATGTCACCTGAGTCAGCTCTCCATACTCGTCCTGAGGTGCGTGCTAGCCGTCTGGTGAAGACTGTGCCAGCCCCACGCATCAGGCCTCCTGTGCGCCTCCCCAGCCCTGCACGTCTTGTGCCAGCTTGTCGCTACAGATCTCCAATACGCGTTCTTAGCCCGGTGCGCTACATTCCAGCTCCCCGCATCTGCCGGGCTAGGGTGAGGATCCAGCCAGGACGGATGGTACCAGCTCTGCTCTCCAGACCTCCAGTGCATCTCCTCGGGCCAGGATATCCTGCGCCGGCGCTAGGCACGGTTTCCCCAGTTCTCCAGGAGATGCCAGTGCGGCCTGTTCCAGCTCCCCGCATCTGCCGGGCTAGGGTGAGGATCCAGCCAGGACGGATGGTGCCATCCCTGTTCTCCAGACGTCTCCTCGGGCCAGGATATCCTGCGCCGGCTCTAGGCACAGTTTCCCCAGTTCTCCAGGAGATCCCAGTGCGGCCTGTTCCAGCTCCCCGCACGTGCCGGGCTAGAGTGGGCATTCAGCCTGGAAGAGTGGTGTCAAGGCTACGCACCAGATCTCCAGTGCTCCCCCACAGCCGGTCTATCCTGTGCCTCCTCCACGGACCAGGCCTCCAGTAGGTCTCCCCAGCCTGGTGAGTCCTGTGCCTGTGTCCTGTCCGGAGCTGCCAGAGTCGCCCAGAGTCGCCCCAGTGAAATGCTTACTTACAGGCTCTAACCAATGGTGCAAAAGAACAAAAAGGTGTGTATGTGTGTAAAGAAATAAAACAACAGTAAAAAGACATTTGAAAAAAGAGTAGCAAGGCTATATACAGACACGTGTTAGTCAGGCTTATTGAGGTAGTATGTACATGTAGGTATCGTTAAAGTGACTATGCATATATGATGAACAGAGAGTAGCAGAAGCGTAAAAAGAAGGGTTGGCGGGTGGTGGGACACAATGCAGATAGCCCGGTTAGCCAATGTGCAGGAGCACTGGTTGGGTCGGGCCAATTGAGGTAGTATGTACATGAATGTATAGTTAAAGTGACTATGCAAATAAGATAAACAGAGAGTAGCAGCAGCGACCCAGCGGGGGGGGGGGGGGGGGGGGGGGGCTGGGGTCTTTGACGATTTTTAGGGCCTTCCTCTGACACCGCCTGGTGCAGGGGTCCTGGAGGTCAACAGGATTTGACTTCATAACGAAGCGTCCCATAGTTCCCTACTCTACCTGCGGAGCTACCAGTCAAGTGAAACTACATGTGCAAAATCCTAACTATGTTCGTAAGTACGGTGTCCAGTAGAGGTCAGTGACTGAAAGCAGCTTGGAATTGAATAAAGCACCGAAGCCACAATGAAATAAGTGGGATCTCACATTTTGCAAAAAAGCACGTGATGAAACGTAGCCTTGGACGTAATTGATGACGTACTTCTGATAAAGTGCTGCACGTATCGACACACTTCTTCGAAGTTAGCTGCTTAGAGATGAACGCATGCCTCAGAGCCCCGGTATCAAACGTAACATCACTACTAATCACTTCACAAACCAGCTTATTGTGATTTTGCAGGTTGGATGTGACCCATGATCCGATATTTTCAGACCACAACATTGAGGACCACTTGGCCATAACTAAAGACCTTATGACAAGTACAGTATAAGGTCATAAAGGGTTGACTTCAAATTGAAACACATTCACTTACTGTAGGTAGTCACTTGGTGAAGGTTTCCGGACCTGAAGTTATTGAATGCAACAACCATTTCTCTGTCACTAACAAACACAGTCATGGGTGGGTACCTCTCACATTCACTTGAAAGGCATCCTGGGAGAAATGCAAATAAGGCTTACAACCTACAATGTAAAAACCAAAATACCATAACTCTACTGGTTCTATTTTTGGTTAGCGGTAAGGAGGCGCATGTGTCAAGCCCACGTTAGTTTGCAATTTCGTCATGTGAAAACTGGCGCACTGGCATTTTCCAGCCCTAACTCCAGGTTCAGCAATTTACCTGTCCAACATCAGATCACTTGCGCTGAGGTGGGAGGGGTGGCAATATTTGAGGTGTGTCCTTAAATGTCACGAACAGTCATTCTGACTCCCATGTAAAATAGCCTTTTGAGTGACTTAAAAACTAAATCACCCATAATATTTTGTGTGGACAGAAATGCTCAATATTTGAGAAAAAGTACTCTTTCTCTAGCTAACTACCTGGAAGTTTGAAAAGACATGCTGAGTGGGCAGGGAGTTTATATTCATGAGCTTGCATTGACTGACAGCTCTTTGAAATGCCTATGTCAAGAAATGTGGATGTAGTGAGCAGTGTTGCAGGAAAATCCTCTCATGCTAATTTGGTGATTGATACACAAAGCAACTCAAACAACATTGGAATTGGCATTAATGATGGCAATTCGTTTTTTTTTTTTTATCGTATTTTGTCACCAGTAGAGTAGCTATCTAGCTATATAAACCACGCCCCTCTGCAAACACCCCTTCTCCAATGTTGGTTGCAAGGTGGTACTTGTTTAAAGAAGGGTAATTTGACTCATATCTGCAGAAGATAGGTACATTAGTTACAAACGCAACACAGTACAGTTCTTGCTCAGAGACTGAACAAGTGCCACTACAAGCTACAGTACACTAGAGCTTAGGGCTAAGAAGATTAATCAGTAGAACAAACAAGGAAGTGTCTCTCTCTGCCCCTAAGGGTGGGACTCTGCTGGTTCCCCTTGCTGTTGAGTTACAGCATCCCAAACGGCTCGCTATTCCCTATATAGTGCCCTACTTTTGACCAGGTCACATAGAGCTCTGGTCTCAAGTAGTGCACTAAACAGGTAACAGAGAGCCATTTGGGACATAACCACAGTATGCTGTATGCATGCCTCTTCTGCTGTTTCTGTATCCAGAACGTTTGTTTCCCCAACACAGAGCAGAACCCCTTCCATAGGATGTCCCCCCCTGGAAGGAAACAAGCTGCACTGGTGCCCAACCTTGGGGACTGAGCCGGTAGTTGGTGGCATGGCACAAAATAGACTCCACAGCCCCACTGACTGACTGAGACAAATATTTGTATGAGGACTAAATGTGCCTGAGAACAGAATACATTCCCAAAAGGAGAGCTAATCAATCATCTGAATGCTGCCTGCGCAGCTTAGGCCTCTGCTGGTATATATTTTCCACGAGACCAGGGCAGGGGCATCATATCTCCTATCTCCTCTGGTCCACAGCTTAATAGTAGGCTACATGATGATAGTGCTTTAGAAAAAAGCATTGTTGCTGCTCTGGCTTTATTTGGAATTAACAAACAGCCTGGAACCGAACACAATATTTTAGTTTAGGGTAATAGTTTCCTGTTCATCGCTGGTAACAACATTGTCTCCTACTTCCACTTTCCATTACCTTATACAAAGTAAGCTCAAAACAGTGGGGAGACTAAATACAGTGGGGAGACTAAATACAGTGGGGAGACTAAATACAGTGGGGAGACTAAATACAGTGGGGAGTTGTACGTGGCAATTGTAGTTAAATTCTAGCACAGTACACACAGTTGGAGCGCTTGTTGTTCTCGATTCAAACCTTGACCCAGTTTGTGTCCGATTGTTATATTGAATATTTTCAAGACAATGCTGATGCAAATATGACATATAGGGGAGAATATTGTCTAGTATCACTGCAATGGAAAGGTAGAGATCCAGCTTTGCTTTGATATTAGCTGGGTTCTTTTCATGAGGGCGTCCCAGATTCCCATGTTAACTCCAGGCAGTCGGTTGGTCTTTTGATAAAGGGATGATGGCTGACTGTAACATTCCCCCATATATCCCTCTGATGTTTCCCCTCTCTCTGACCTCCCCTCAGCTGCCCAGGGGTATAGAGTGGTTGATAGGCCAGGCAGGGGCCAAAATGACGGTAATATACATTTATTTTGTTTTGAAGCAGAAGTCCTTGGAGAGGAGGGTGAGATGAGATGGCTTTGTCGTGAGATCATTTGGGGCTCTGGCCCAGCGCTCTGTAGTTAATGAGGTACAGACAGAGAGCCTCATATGAAGGAGAGCGGTGTAATGTACTGTAAGTATGGGCTTCCTGGTGCTGCAGGGGCCATTCACTTATTGTTATGGCTTTAAGAGGTTGGACAAGTATATTATTGCCTGGGGGGATATGGGCTAGAGGGCATCTGAGGGGGTTGTTCAGCGAAGAAAATGTACAACTGATTAAAACAAGGACATCTCTGCATTCATGTGGGTGTCAGAGAGAGGGAAAGAGCGAGAGAGATTTGCTGAAACAACAATGGTTGCCATTTGTATAGTTCCTACAGATACATATACTATATCCACACTTAAGGGAGTACTTCTCTATTAAGGTTAATGACACTATCTTAGACCCTTTCCCTAAACCGTTTCCTACAGCATATTTAACTATTCTAAAGCAAATGTTCTCCCCACACCCAGTCCACTATATAACGGCCTCCTGGGCTTCGTCTTCACGCCAGATGCTCTGGAGGAGGATTAGTGTAGAACTGGTCTCAACACACATCCCCATCCTTTCCTCCTCAATGACATCATCCACGATGCAATAGTACAGTCAGAGCCCAGCGCAGTAAGTGGGCTATGCTGTAGTATGCTGTATGGCCTATGTATCTGTATATATGTATCACTTATGCTATTGTTACTCAATACTATCTGCCCTTCTGCTACGGTGACTGTCCCTATAGTGACTGTCCCAAGGGCAGCAACGTCAATAGTATCTGCCCTTCTGCTCCGGTGACTGTCCCTACAGTGACTGCTCCAAGGACAGCAACATCAATAGTATCTGCCCTTCTGCTATGGTGACTGTCCCTATAGTGTGCCCCAAGGGTGACTGTCCCTATAGTGACTGCTTCAAGCGTGACTGTCCCTATAGTGACTGCTTCAAGCGTAACTGTCCATATAGTGACAGACCCAAGGGCAGCAACGTCAATAGTATCTGCCCTTCTGCTATGGTGACTGTCCCTATAGTGACTGTCCCAAGGGCAGCAACATCAATAGTATCTGCCCTTCTGCTCCGGTGACTGTCCATATAGTGACTGCCCCAAGGACAGCAATATCAATAGTATCTGCTCTTCTGCTTTGGTGACTGTCCCTATAGTGTGCCCCAAGGGTGACTGTCCCTATAGTGACTGGTTCAAGCGTGACTGTCCATATAGTGACAGACCCAAGGGCAGCAACGTCAATAGTATCTGCCCTTCTGCTATGGTGACTGTCCCGATAGTGACTATCCCAAGGGCAGCAACGTCAATAGTATCTGCCCTTTTGCTATGGTGACTGTCCCTATAGTGACTCCCCCAAGGGTGACTATCCCTATAGTGATTGCCCCAAAGGCAGCAACATCAGTCGTATCTGCCCTTCCCATGAGAGAAGGTTGTTCAAACGTTAAAGCATTTAAAAGCATCACAGTGGTCTTTTCCAGTGAATGGAGGATGTACCATATCATTTCGATCTGGCTATTGAATTTGGATCAACATAATACTTTTGTGAAGGAACTACCTATAGGTGTGTGGCTGTTCCTTTAACAAGGCTACAACACTTACAGCAATCCATGTCCTGATGAAGATAGAAGGAGCTGCTGCTATCTCCCTCCTTCTCCTCTTGCTTTTTAAATGTATTTCTACTCTGATTTCCCAGCTGTCAAAGCAGCAGTTTGAGGCGAAGGCCGTGGCGCAGGCACTCTCCCAGGACCTGACTACGGTGCTGCTCTGAGCCAATGACGTGACCTTGAGTTCCCTGCCTGGTCTACTGGGCACAGGCCGTTTGACATGCTTGACAGATGCTTTCTTTCCTCTCATTAACTTGTGAGAGGTGTGAAGAGAGAAAGAGAGGTGGGGGAGAGAGAGAAGCCCCGTTTATACCTGGTTCTAGCTTGCATCCTTTGTCCTGATGTTGTCCACATTCTGATTGTGCCCACATTTTTAGACAGGTGTGGATGACTTAAAGATGCATTGGGATCTGAAGGCGATCGGATGTCCTGACCACCTCCGGAGGTAGTCAGACACGCATTATGTCTGAATATCCTACCTGTGTAGAACGATCTGGATAGTGAAACCAATTCATTCATCATCAGCCCTCCCTCTAGAATCGTTGGCAGGTAACGCCATTGACTTATTGCATCAATATATGTCTTAAAATAAATAAATAAATATTGAAAGAATAACTGTCAAATCATTTGCATACAGGGAGGGGCCAGGATATCTGGTCAACATGCAGACACAGTGTACATGGATAAGAGACACATCTTACTACCATCTGTAGATGCAACAGATACAGTGTGGGCATAGTCAGAATGTGGATAAGATCAGGACAAAGGACGCATGTTAGAACCAGGTATAAACAGGGCTAGAGAGAGTAGAGAGAGAGAGGGGGGGGGGGGGGGGGGGGAGATGGAGAGGGAGAGAGGGGGAGAGGGAGAGAAATGAAACAGGTCTCATTTGAGGCAGTGGACCCAGACTTGACTCCTCAGGTCATTGAGCTGGAGCAAGAATACAGGCAGGAAAGATACTAATGAGACTGAATGATCATACTGAGTGGGATGTTTGAGTAGCCCTTTACACTTGTACATGTGTACAGGTTGAAAATGGCAGATTTTGGCACTGATAAGCGCATAAATTGGAACACAGTGTCTGTACAATAACATTCTAAACATGACGTCAGTGCTCAGTGCTTCACAACGCTGTATGGGTTTTGACTGACAGTCGTTCTGAACTTGAGCACCGCACGCGACAAGACGTTGCCTCCATCCCTCCCGCTAATCTTTTGAGGTCCGAGTGAGAGAAATGATGTAAATTAAGATGACTCGATGTATTTCGAAAGGAATACCGCTTTGATGTCGTACAAGCCAGACAAACACCTGTGAGTCCAAATGTGCACTTCACATTTTCCACATCATAAAACTCATGTCATATACAGTGTCAACGTTTAGGATCCGTATGTTTGATGTACAGTTTACCAGATGACATGGTGTCATAGCCTGGGTTCTCCTGAACAGAATGAGTCTGTGTTTGTCTGTTGTGATGACAAATTGCAGTTGGACACGCACCTGAATGCATTCATTACCAACAATGCCGATTTCTCTGACTTGCCCTGTGAAAGAGTAACCCTGTACGATCATATTTTATAACTTGACAATAGAACAAGCTTTCAAATGATTCCCACCGGAAACAGATTGCGATGTATAAATGGGCCTTTCTTGGGATTGCGTAAACAACAACAGTAGTTGCGTGATGGTGGGGATGCAGGGCTGAGTTCCAAACAAAACAAACATCTACATGCTCTAGGCCACTCGGAGACACCAGTTAGTTCTCCCACTCAAACTCTTGTCATTTTTTGTTGTTGTCTTATGTTGCAACTACTCCACGTTTTCAAGGACTATTCTTATCCTGTTACTGAATGTATCCAGAGTATTTTCACATTTCGTTATCAACTAATGCAGTGAAAAGTACAGTGAAATGTAAAATGCACATGAAATCAACAGTGTAATGTTTGGATTCACTCTTGTCAGGGGAACTGTTGTGTCCTAATTTTTTGGTCTAATCATTTCCCCATAGTCTCCAAACTGTTCCCTTTCAATTGTTATCATGCCTATGCTTTCTTCTGTAAGGAACATTTCAAATTAGACCAATCCATATAGGCCAATTCCTATGAGTGTAAAGGGAGAATTAACGCAGAATGGTAACATAAAATCGTGAGATTTTTGACAGGAAGGCAAGTTAAGATCCACATACCAGGGTGGTAGTGGATTTGGAATTTATCATGTATTTTAAGTTGAGGACCTGCTACTAGCGTCCATATTATTTTAATCCTGTTGTGCTTCTTTCTTTTTACTTTAGTTTGAACACAATTGGTAGCAAAAAGTTATATTTGTCTTCAGTCCATAAGCTTGATCAATGTAAACTATGTTTTAATAGCTGATGTTCAGTACTGCTCTCTTGGGAACAACACTACTTAGTTTTAGACACATTTGTAGCATCTAGGTCAACAGGAAACATAAGCATAACGAAATAGCAGATAGTCACACACCTGCTAATCAACATCTGATTGTCTCACCTCAATGAACTCTCCCTCACAAAAAATACAAAATTACTGCCTTACAATTCTACTCTAACCAGTGAGTGCATTCTAGAATGATCTCTTTGCTTCTTCACTGTCTCCCAAGGCTGTTCTGACAGTAAAACGCATGCTGTGGCCCTTTGTTATTCAGGTGGCATTGCCTTCCTCTCAGACAGCCTCACGCTGAGCCTGTCGTACAACTACAGTACGGAGTCACTTTGATGCAGGCATACATGGATCCCGTCACTGAAGAGGGGGGAGAGCTAAGGGTTTAATTCGGTCACTTTGACTGGTGAGACAAGCTGTGTGGGATGGCACTGTGATAGCTGTTCGTTGTCGAACAAACCCGAGGGGAATGTGAGCGGAGAAGATTCTCACAGGAACGTTTTCATGTAGATAGCCCACATGATGTATGCCAGTGAGAGAAAGTGACTCTCTCCTCGTTGTAAAGATTATCTCGTCATAACACCGCGTTGAACAATGACGAAGCTTTGTCAGTTAACAGTTCAGGTTCAGTTCAAATGTGGTCTAATGTTGTTCCAAAGATTTAACAAGAGAGAAACAGAAAGAGACATTTGTTTCTTTTCAAAACTGTCTCACGATATGTCCCCCTGTCATTTATAAAAGCAATGGGAGCACAATTATCTCTGTTCCTTAAGTACCCCTTCCCGGTACATATTTTTGTTATGGCCCCTGGACAAGCACACCTGATTCTACTTGTCAACTAATCATCAAGCCCATGACAAGTTGAATCAGGGGCTACAACAAAAATCTGTGCTGTTGGGGGTACTGGAGGACCAGAGTTGGGAAACACTGGTTTAATTGGGAGACTGTTACTCTCTTGTGAAATCTTTGGAACAATTTTAGACCACATTTGAATTTAATTGGTAGGGTGGCAGATAGCCTAGCGGTTAAGAGCATTGGGTCAGTAACTTGAATAGATGGAGGGGGAAAAAGTATATCATGCAAGTTTTGCGCCAATACACATGTAGGATCTTAATTTGAATTAGTTTGCTACAGCAAGAAAATAATCCTGCATGAAAAGTGGATTATATTTAATGGAGGAGATGGAGACCCGCACACTGCCTGAACAAATAAATAAAATCCAAAACTGAGGCTTGAATGCAAAATAAAGATGTTACGTAATTTAGATTTCCAGGAGCAATTATGGCTAAGTGCCTTGCTCAAGGGGACACTGTCAGATTGTTCACCTGGTCGGCTCAGGGATTCAAACCAGCAACCTTTCAATTACTGGCCCAATGCTCTTAACTGCTAGGCTACATGCCACGCGGAAAGCTGTTGTTAATTTGAACATCATGGTGGCCCAAAAAAATCATAGTACCAATCATTTATGATATTTTTCTGTCCACTTTTATATACTGTATAATGCAGATCATGCATTCTATTGTACTAGGTACCAATTATAGATTTTCTGATGTATATTCTTGCTTGATCATGTGACATGCAATTATCCTTGAAATAGAAACAGGTGTGTGTGCCTACCATTTATACTGAGGATGGCCCGAGGCTGAAACTTTTGTTTTGATTTTTTTGGGCACCATGATGTTCAAATTAGCATCTTTATTGCATTCAGTTTTGGATCTCCGTTTCCTCCAGTATTCTTATTTGGACTCCCACGCACCTGGAACCAACGCTATAGAGAAGTAACCTTTAAAGAGCGCAGACGGCCTCCTATCATTTAAATAACATCATTAATTCATGGACATTTTGTAGGGGTTGATACATTTTTCGTAAGGGAAAATGAAGTCTGAAATTTCAGTGGAAATTGCAAACTTCAGAAGACTTTTTAAACATTCTATAAGAAACTATCCATATAGGCCAATTCCCACAAGAATTGGCCTATATACTTAACATTTCAAGTTAAGTATAATTAACAGTACAAGTTTTACATTTCCTGCATTGCAAGAAAATGCTCCTGCAAAAGGGTGATCAAATTAAGGTCTGTATTCATCCACACGGTATTCAGATGCTAATTTGAGTATTTTCAGAGTATGTGAGAGAGCTCCCGTGTGTGTGTGTGTGTGTGTGTGTGTGTGTGTGTGTGTGTGTGCGCGCGTGCGTGCGTGTGCGTGTGCGTGAGCGTGTGCGAGAGAGATAGAGGGTGAATTTGAGCTGCAACCAGTCAGTCTGTCCTTATCACTAGAGCAGAACTTGTGGTGCTGGAGGCTTTCCTACCCAGACTTGGCTGGCTGATTAACAGACACTCCCCATAATCTGCAGGTCCATAGTGTGACACACCCTTCTAACCCTCTCTGGGGACTCTCTCTCTCTACTCTCTACCTTCTTCACTCTTTCAAAGTAATCTTTTCTTCCTGAGGAGGAACTAACAACAAAGAGGTTCATTCTGTTGTCTAAAGCTCTCTTCTACCGGACCATCTCTAGGGCAACCTCCAACCTCCTCAGTCACCTGCTCTGGGTTCTGACACTCTAGGAATGTTGGCGTAGATTCTTGGTGCATCCCAAATGGTACCTAAATCCCTTTACTCCATATAGGGAATAGGGTGCCATTTGGAATGAGGCCATTGTCTGAGAGCCTGCTTTAGAACAGTGTGGGATTGAATTAATATACTTGCATTTCCTAATGAGTTTGCATAGAACATGAATAAAACATGACTTAGGAGGATAGTAGTAGGATTGTGGGCGATCCTTTTGGCCTAAGAATATCTTATAGTCTGAATATTTCCCCCTACATAAAGGTTTTAGGTTTTGTCCAACAGGATACAAATCCTTTGCTTTGTCTTCACAGCTGGTCCAAGCAAAGTTTGTCCTCTCTTGTCTTGTCCACCACCTCCCCAAATACCACTAGAGTAGTACCTAGTAGGTCTATGGTTGTATCGTGTGGAAGAATGTGGTACACTCACCAGCTACGGGGGCCTGTGTGAAGAGTTCTCCGAAAATGTGACTGACCATGTGGCTGAAGGCCTCTCCCGATGACGAGGGGCTTATTGTACCTGCTGTTGTTGGTGCCTCCATGATGAACAGTCAATACTGGACATACAGAACACAGAGAAATAGTGAATGGGTTATTTGGAGAGATTCATTTCATAAATGAAAGATAGCCCCTTGCCCCTTTTACATATATAGAATATCATAACAGTTAAGAGTGGATTTTTCTCATACAGTCAAAGTGGGGCATGTCGCTATTCAAAACCACCCACATTACGCCAATGGCTACACGCATTATCAGGATTATTCCTCATTCTTCGAAATCACCGACATGACAGAATTAATACAGCTATTAAGGACGTTGGCTTGAAGCTCTCTTCACTTTCTCTCTCTGTCCTTCTCACAGGGCAACTTGTCTACAAGGTCGATCATAGAACGACAATACAAACTCCTTAATAGAAACAATAACAGGCAAGAAATGCAGAACTCACCAAGTCCAAGTCAAGCAATACGTTTTCCTTCAACTCCCTTTCCGTGATGAATTTGTGCAACTGTTATGCTGTTAAGTTGACAGGAGTGTTAAGTTGGAGACCCATGCGCAATGTGTTTTTTTTCTCTCTCTCCCTTGAATGGGTGTGGGCCACATTTGTTGCTCTGTGAGCTGATCTGCTAATTCCCCTGGTAGACAAGGTCTCTTACGTAGCCACGTGTTAAGCATGCAGGCCCCTCCCTTTTACAAATGGGCCACAGCTACTGGGTGATTGTCTCACACAATGGAACTGACTGGGATAGGGTTATGGATAGGGCTGGGGGATAGGGAGGAGTGGAGGCACACACAGGAAGCTTGGGACCTACTGTAGTGTAGAGTGATAGTGTCACACGGATACGGTCCTGCGACAGGGTGAGGGCTAGTGTTATGGAGGGGGGGAGAGAGACGTACACAGGAAGACTGAAACCTATAGGGTGGACTGGCGGAAGTTAGCCTAGGCGGCAGGTAGCCTAGCAGTTGAGAGAGTTGGGGCAGTAGCCAAAACGTGGCTGGTTTGAATCCCAGAGCCAACTAGGTGAAAAATTGGTCAACGTGCCCTTGAGCAAGGCTCTTAACCCTAGTTGCTCAGGATAAGAGCATCTGCTAAATGACTCAAATGTTTTAAAAAACGGAACCAGTCCTGGTCTGGACAGCTAGGCAGTGTCAAGACAGAAAAGAGTTACAGACTCTTAGAACAAAGCTGAATCTCTCCCTCTAAACTAGATATAACAACTAAGTGTTATTACACATTGTCTCCCTCTGTGACTGCTAGTTGAGTGTCGTTATAGCAGTCAAGGTAGGTGATCTGTAAACATAATGACTTTGTAATCGCCACCCTTTTTCCAGTGATACTGAAACTAATGTTTGTTGTCATGTCTGCGGATGCTAAACGGTTTCTAAGCAGGGCCAGATGGTGCTCAGTTGTACAGGCAATTACACAAATTACAAAGACAAACATTTACCTGTGAAATAGGCCTACAGACTTAACAAATATGAAAATGCCCACTTGGCAGGTTTAATCACAAGTTTGTTAGTTTGTCATATTTAATAATTTATTTTAAACTAAGTCCATTACCTACATAATAAGTAGCCTACGGACTAGAACTAAAATCCTGGTCCATATTTGACAGGCAGAAAATAGGTATTGATTGGCTGACTATGCAGTTCAGGCCGGATGGGACAGTGTCGTGGGTTGTGTTGCGTTGTGTTGTGTGTGCGTGTGTGCATACATGCGTGCGTGCGTGGATGTTTGTGTTGTGGAATTCCCCTGGTTGTTTCTTTCTTTCTGACATTCAACCACAACACTCAGTCTGTCATTTCACATGACCTGTGCTTGATGAGAGCCTGCCCACCGCTAGGCTGCCAGAGCATTGAGGTCCTGAGGGTAAACTTCACAGCTGAGGAAATACTGAGGAGGATCACTCCCTCCAGGGGAGAGTGGCTTACTGCGGTCTTCACCAGAATTGATTACACAGTAAGTATTGCCGACTTTGAAGAGCATCTGTTATCATGCTGAAAATGACAAGATGCTCTGATTACTGATGACGGCACAGATAAGAGGCTGTGATGTGGTAGGTACAGTTGAAGTCGGAAGTTTACATACACCTTAGCCAAATACATTTAAACTCAGTTTTTCACAATTACTGACATTTAATCAGAGTACATTTTTTTAGGTCAGTTAGGATCACCACTTTATTTTAAGAATGTGAAATGTCAGAATAATAGTAGAGAGAATTATTTATTTCAGCTTTTATTTCTTTCATCACATTCCCAGTGGGTCAGAAGTTTGCATACACTCAATTAGTATTTGGTAGCATTGCCTTTAAATTGTTTAACTTTGGTCAAACATTTCGGGTAGCCTTCTTCAAGCTTCCCACAATAAGTTGGGTGAATTTTGGCCCATTCCTCCTGACAGAGCAGGTGTAACTGAGTCAGGTTTGTAGGCCTCCTTGCTCGAACACGCTTTTTCAGGTCTGCCCACAAGTTTTAGGATTGAGGTCAGGAATTTGTGATGGCCACTCCAATACCTTGACTTTGCTTTCCTTAAGCCATTTTGCCACAAACTTAGAAGAATGCTTGGGGTCATTGTCCATTTGGAAGACCCATTTGCGACCAAGCTTTAACTTCCTGACTGATGTCTTGAGATGTTGCTTCAATATATGCACATACTTTCCTTTCCACATAATTTTCCTTTCCTCATGATGCCATCTATTTTGTGAAGTGCACCACCCCTCCTGCAGCAAAGCACCCCCACAACATGATGCTGCCACCCCCGTGCTTCACGGTTGGGATGGTGTTCTTCGGCTTGCAAGCCTCCCTCTTTTTCCTCCAAACAGTTAGTATTTTTGTTTCATCAGATCAGAGGACTTTTCACCAAAAAGTACGATCGGCGGTTTTGGAGCAGTGGCTTCTTCCTTGCTCAGCGGCCTTTCAGGTTAAGTCGATATTGGACTTGTTTTACTGTGGATATCGATACTTTTGTACCCGTTTCTTCCAGCATCTTCACAAGGTCCTTTGATATTGTTCTGGGATTGATTGGCACTTTTTGCAACAAAGTACGTTCATCTCTAGGAGACAGAATATGTCTCCTTCCTGAGTAGTATGATGTCTGCGTGGTCCCATGGTGTTTATACTTGCGTACTATTGTTTGTACAGATGAACGTGGTCCCTTCAGGCATTTGGAAATTACTCCCAAGGATGAACCAGACTTGTGGAGGTCTACAATTTTAATTCTGAGGTCTTGACAAATTATGTCACTTAGCCTATCAGAAGCTTCTAACGCCATGACATCATTTTCTGGAATTTTCCAAGCTGTTTAAAGGCACAGTCAACTTAGTGTATGTGTAAACTTCTGACCCACTGGAATGTTGATACAGTGAATTATAAGTGAAATAATCTGTCTATAAACAATTGTTGGAAAAATGACTTGTGTCATGCACAAAGTAGACGTCCTAACCGACTTGCCAAAACTATAGTTTTTTAACAAGAAATGTGCGGGGTGGTTGAAAAACTAGTTTTAATGACTCCAACCTAAGTGTATGTAAACTTCCGACTTCAACTGTAAGTGTTAGAAAAACATCTAGCCCACTTTGTACCTGAGCATGTCACGTTCTGACCTTTATTTCCTTTGTTTTGTCGTTATTTAGTATGGTCAGGGCGTGAGTTGGGGTGGGCAGTCTATGTTTGTTTTTCTATGATTTTGGGATTTCTATGTTTCGGCCTAGTATGGTTCTCAATCAGAGGCAGGTGTCATTAGTTGTCTCTGATTGAGAATCATACTTAGGTAGCCTGGGTTTCACTGTTTGTTTGTGGGTGATTGTCTATGTTAGTTGCTTGTGTCAGCACAGTTCTCATTATAGCTTCACGGTCGTTATTCGTTTATTGTTTTGTATAGTTTGTATTCAGTGTTCAGTGCTTTCTTTAATTAAAAAATCATCATGAACACATACCACGCTGCATTTTGGTCCGCTCCTTACGACGATCATGACAGAGCAATTTCAAGACTGTACTGTACGAGATGTGTCTCTTCACAGTCAATTTCTCTTGATTACCACCTTCAAACGAGTCTTATTCTGAGGTCATTATTTTTTGCTAGATTTACTTAGATGTTGTCAAAAACACTGTACAGCTATAATTAAGAGGTATATTCATGATCTCTCCTGGATCTTCACACCCATGCACAGCCACACACTAGGTTGAGATGCACTTGCCTCTCCTAATGTTGTGGCTGGCTGGAAGTGCAAATATGCCATGACAAGCAATTTACTGTATGGAAGTGGTGAGAGACAGAACAGAATATTATTGTCCTCCCACACAGAGGCTCAACTTCCTAGCCTACCATACAAATAAAGGTTTTCTTGTGTTTCCCTGTAGCAAGTAGTCTTTGGTTCAAACAGCTACACCCATTGAAGCTCAAAGTACTTCCTTATCAATCTCTGTTCTCCGTGAGCTATTTCAGTTTAGAGTTAGCCCTTCAGTCCTAGGAAGGACTCTCAAACCCTCACTCGGGAGACTGAAAGGTCCCACTGATCACTGTTACTGTCATTTTTATTTGACTCAAATAGTCTCAAAAAAAAAAAAGTCTCAAATAAATTAGCCACTCGCTAGGAAATTGCTGTCATGTGGCTCTGGTGTTAAAGGAGTGCTAGTGGCACTGCTACGGTAGCTGAGTCTTGGGGATATTTTTCACGAGTGTCCCTGGACAAAGGTCTGAGGGTCCATGTTTCACTATAGGCTGTGAGTGACAGCTGGTAATTTTGTTGGCCAAGTTGTTTATTCCTCTGACACGACTGTCCGTTGCCCTCACCTTGACTTAAATGCTTTAGACATGTCTTATTTGTTTTCCAGTTATTTTTTAGGTTTCATATCCTATCTACAAGGTTGGCACATTCACCAATGCCCATTTTCTCTCCTATGTTCTGTCAGTTTTTTTTTCTTGACCCATTACGGTCCACGTTAGACATTTCCTCATTCCCTAATATAACTCAAAGAGGCCAATGTATTCCGTTAGTTTGCAAATGGAAGTAGAATTGAAGTAGTCACATTTGCACTTACCCTCATCAGTCAGAGGAAAGGTAGATGGATAGATTGGAAGCTTATGGGAAAGGTTAACCTGGTGTAATGAGGGAGCGGAGGAAAGCAGGACAGAGATGGCGGGATGCTTGGAAAGGTCAGGGAGACACTGTCGGAGCGGCGCTCTCAATCTGTCTCTCTCTCTCTCTTTATCTGTTTCACTATCTCTCTCTCTCTGCATAATGGATGCTGGTTGCTGCATTATTACAGTCAAAGACTAAGCACCATGCCGCTCTCCTCTTTCACTCAGTCTAGCAACGGACTGAAAATGGCCTACTAATGAACTATTCATTCATAGCTTTTACTGTGAAAAACACAATAATTTCCTGACTGTAATAAATTGAATAAACAAATCAATCCATGTGAAGTAGTTTTTTGCAGTCATGATCATTTCTTTAGATAGCACCTTATCTAGTACCTAGCATCCCGCAGGTTGAGAGCTTCAAGTTCTACATCACCAACAAACTATCATGGTCCAAACACAGTCGTGAAGAGGGCACGACAAAGCCTATTCCTTCTCAGGAGACTGAAAAGATTAGATCATTGAAAAGTTCTACAGCTGCACCATTGAGAGCATCCTGACTGGGTGCATCACTGCCTGGTATGGCAACTGCTCGGCCTCAGACCGCAAGGCACTATAGAGGGTAGTGCGTACGGCAGAGTACATCACTGGATCCAAGCTTCCGGCCATCAGGGAACTCTATACCAGGTGGTGTCAGAGGAAGCCCCTAAAAATGGGCAAAGACTCCAGCCACCCTAGTCATAGACTGTTCTCTCTGCTACCGCACGGCAGGCAGTACCGGAGCGTCAAGTCTAGGTCCAAAAGGCTTCTAAACATCTTCTACCCCAAGCCGTAAGACTCCTGAACAGCTAATAAAATGGCTACCCAGACTATTTGCATTGCCCCCCCCCCCCTCTTTTACACTGCTGCTACTCTCTGTTTGTTATCTATGCATAGTCACTTTAACTCTACCTACATGTACATATAACCTCCGTTACCTCGACTAACCGGTGCCCCTGCACATTGACTCTGTACCGGTACCCCCTGTATATAAAGTGGCAAGAAAAAGTATGTGAACCATTTGGAAATCCTGAATTTCTGCATAAATGGGTCATAAAATTTGATCTGATCTTCATCTAGGTCGGAACAATAGACAAACACAGTCTGCTTAAACGAATAACACACAAACAATTATATGTTTTCATGTCTGTATTGAACACACCGTGTAAACATTCACAGTGCAGGGTGGAACAAGTATGTGAACCCTTGGATTTAATAACTGGTTGACCCTCCTTTGGCAGCAATAACCTCAACCAAACATTTTCTGTAGTTGCAGATCAGACCTGCACAACGGTCAGGAGGAATTTTGGACCATTCCTCTTTACAAAACTGTTTCAATTCAGCAGTTCTTGGGATGCTTGGGATGCCTGGTGTGTACTGCTCTCTTAAGGTCAAGCCACAGCATCTCAAATCGGGTTGAGGTCCGGATTCTGACTGGTTCACTCCAGAAGGGGTATTTTCTTCCGTTGAAGCCATTCTGTTGTTAATTTACTTCTGTGTTTTGGGTCATTGTTCTGTTGCATCACCTTAAATTGAAGTACAGATAGCCTAACATTCTCCTGCAAAATGTCTTGATAAACTTGGAAATTAATTTTTCCTTTGAAGATAGCAAGCTGTCCAGGCCCTGAGGCAGCAAAGCAGCCCCAAACCATGATGCTCCCTCCACCATACTTTACAGCTGGGATGAGGTTTTGATGTTGGTGTGCTGTGCATTTTTTTCTCCACACATAGTGTTATGTGTTCCTTCCAAACAACTCAACTGTAGTTTCATCTGACCACATAATATTTTGCCGGTAGGCTGTGGAACATCCAGGTGCACTTTTGCAAACTTCAGACGTGCAGCAATGTTCTTTTTTGGGACAGCAGTGGCTGCGCTGTGCTCTTGCAGTAATCTTTGCAGGATGGCCACTCCTAGGGAGAGTAGCAACAGTGCTGAACTTTCTCCATGTATAGAAAATGTGTCTTACTGTGGACTGAAGGCTTTTAGAGATACTTTTGTAACCCTTTCCAGCTTTATGCAAGTCAACAATTCTTAATCTTAGGTCTTCTGAGATCTCTTTTGTTCGAGGCATGGTTCACATCAGGCAATAATTATTGTGAATAGCAAACTCAAATTTTGTGAGTGTTTTTTATAGGGCAAGGCAGCTCTAACCAATATCTCCAATCTTGCCTCATTGATTGGACTCCAGGTTAGCTGACTCCTGACTCCAATTAGCTTTTTTTAGAAGTCATTAGCCTAGGGGTTCACATACTTTTTCCAACCTACACTGTGAATGTTTAAATGATGTATTCACTATAGACAAGAAAAATACAATACTTTGTGTGCTATTATTTTAAGCACACTATGTTTGTCTATTGTTGTGACTTAGATGAAGATCAGATCAAATTCGATGCCCAATTTATGCAGAAATCCAGGTCATTCTAAAGGGTTCGCATACTTTTTCTTGCCACTGTAGCCTCGCCACTGTTATCGTACTGCTGCTCTTCCATGATTTTGTTTTACTTTTCTTTTTTACCTATCTATTTTTTTTAATTTAACACATTTTTCTTAACACTGCATTATTGGTTAAGGGCTCGTAAAGGAAGCATTTCACCGCATTCACCCGTTGTATTCGTGACAAGTACAATTTGATTTGATAATCATACACAGGTGAAGAACTAGGGAAGACAAAGCTCTCGGGTAATGTGGCATCATCCTCCTCCTCACCATGTATATCTCTGTAGCTGTCACAGCAGCTAGAGGAAGACGCATCGTCTCATTACCGGCATGTGTCCCAAAAGGAGTCAGTCAACTGTTCTATTATTTGCTCCCTCTGTAACCAACCGGAGGCCAAAATGTTGCTGGCTTTGTTGTTTCTCCACATCCAGACTAGATGTCTTTGAATGTTTTCCTTTTTGCTTGATAATGAGTTGAACTAGTAGGAGGTGCAACACTTTGCTGATGTGCAAATGCTTAGTACCACTTTTTGAATATTGAACGAGCCTTCTTCTTCCACTGCATGCCATTTTATGTTGATAGGAGGAAGGAGAGGAGAACAACAGCAGTGGTGTGGACCAGAGTATAACAGCACGGTTTTGGTTTTTAGGATCAGCCCCCAGCTTGTAATTGTATTATTAACTAGCTGAGGGCAGGGGAGAGGGTAATGGTCTACTTCATCACTCTGGGCCTCTAGAACCGCTTCTTCCCGAGTGATCTATGATATCACAAGTCATCTCAATCATCCAACCACCCCGCTTTTCCCTAGTCTCCTAAAACTAAAGCTTGCCTTGAAGGCAAAAAAAAAAAAAAAAAAATGGCCGCATAAGAGCATTACTC
Organism: Oncorhynchus mykiss; assembly: GCF_013265735.2. NCBI lineage: Eukaryota > Metazoa > Chordata > Actinopteri > Salmoniformes > Salmonidae > Oncorhynchus > Oncorhynchus mykiss. Next base: position 23,106,399 of record NC_048571.1, read on the forward strand.
ATAAATATGCTCTTCCTGCACTTTTTAGGAGTTTTCTTTTTCTGGTTTGTGATAGTGTGGGGTAAATTATATAGCGGATAAATCACAATGCCAGACTTTGATCACATATGTTTTTAAGACATTATGACAGATAACAGTGTGTACTTTGTACTGACCCAAGCTCAGCTGGAAGAGGCTAAAGAGATTTGGGATAGCGAGATAAGAACAACACATATCAAGTCACGACATATACTGTTATTCACGTAAAGCTGTAAAAATGTATTTATTAAATATACATTTGTTTACAATATACCTGAATAATTCTATAAAACAAATTCTAAATAAATAGAATATTCAAATTAATTGTATCCGTGAGGTACATCTTTTACAATAACATTCTGTAGATAAATGACCTAATGCACTTGAAATAATATAAACAGCCAATAACAATCCTTTATCGTGGGTCTTTCATGACAGAAAATCGTCCCCCGAATACATGTTCCGTTTGTATAGCAAGCTTGCCACACAGATTTGTTGTACAATTGACTTGTTCTGTTGGTTTGCTAATTGTGCAAAATATGAAGACTTGACGTTTTACCAACGTAAGAGCAAGTAACATGGTTTCTGGAGGAGACCGTAGCAAATGTGTACAACACTGTACTTCTCCGTTCAACAAAACTCACAACGACGACAACCAGAACAAGCGCTCTCCTGAGAATGAAACGACCTTTATACCCTAAACTCCCTCTGATTATCTTCTTAAGGTCTATGAGAGAATTCATTTCAAAAGTTACTAGCACAATCACATAACGTTGTACTGTACTACACTTTGACTTTCAGACATCTAGTATCCGTTTACTGTACCACTCTTTGGTGATTCATAACATGTCGCAGGACGTCAGTGACTTTAGATGCAAAAAAAATAAAAATGAAAGGGTTATTGGCAGTGAGGGCCCAACAAAACAACGTACTGGGAACAGAAAACCGATGTGTTCAGAGAACAAAAAGGGGCCAGCCACAAGGTCCTTGGCACACAGTCACAATGCTTCTCAGTGGGATTTGATCAGTGGTTTAGCCAGGGAGCATGAGCAGGTGCATTTCTTGCTCAGACCTTGCCTTGGCAGATGGGCGAACATCATTAATCAGTCGTTATCACATTCACAATCCACAAGTGAATACAAGTAAGTGAGTTAGAGTACCGGTGCCCAACCAACCCCAAACGGATAAATCCCTTTAATTGTACATTCAGAATGGAAGGCTATATAAAGCGAGCTTATAAAGTCACTGGGGTGGATCTGATTCTTTGAGGCTTTTTGTCTCCCGACGTTAGGGCAATATAATATAAAGTAGATATATAATAAATGTTCTCCAATTGTCATTGCACATAAAAAGTGGTACAGCTCCCATGCCCCAATAAACAGCCTTTGAGATATAAAACTGCGGAATGACCATCCTCTGTTGGGTCATTCTTGGAGCCACACAGGGAATGGATCACCAATGATCACTGCTCATAGAAAGCCCAGGGACAGGCAGGTGACTAACCTACCCAGGCGGGCCTGTTCTGTATTTGAGGCCAGGCAGAACAGTGTGCGGAACAGGAGGCAGGAGATTGGGCAAAGAAGGCTATGGTGGCATCAGATGTAGTACTCCTTTCTGCTGTGACTCACAGAGCTGAGCAGGTCCAGGTTTAGATCCAAGACCAAGTCTACAGGATAGCTGTTCTCCAAGCCTGCAGGGTAGCTGTGTTCCGGGCTGTGTCTGGGATCCTTCTTCTGTGAGATAGAGGACTTCTCCTGGGGGTGGGTGTGGGTGTGGCTGCAGCGGCGGTACAGGAAGCACGACGTCACGGCCACGGCACAGAGGGTGATGAGGAACGCAGCTGTGATGAGACCTGGGAAGAGAGAGCCAGAGAGAGAGAACATTGCTTTTACTTTAAAGTGAATAATTCCAGGGGTTACTTGGTAAATTTTAATATCTCTAAAGTCAAGAGTATTTGTTTCAGGGAGAATGGCTGTACACTGACAGAAATTAAATAATTTGCTACATCATTGCAATTATGAAGAAACAGATAACTGGGGATGATCTTCTGGCTAACCTCCAATTACTGCTGAATCACTTCTTGTCTTCTTCAGTCGATCTATGCCCCTATCGACGCCCTCTGAATGATTTATTCCAGAAGAAAGGAAGCAAGCAAACAAAGGAGATGTCAGACATGACCTTCAATTATATTCGGTGGACGATGAAAGGCTACGTGGAATTTATAAAGGCATTTCAATCAATGAGTCATTTAATTGAGTAATTATGCCTACTCATGTCAAAACCTAAAAGAGATAGGTCAAGTTAATGAGTCATTAAAGACCCACTCTGTGGTACTTACAGTCGTTACAACCCTTTGCATAATTTGGATTTACAGTGCATTCAGAAAGTATTCAGACCCCTTCCCTTTTTCCACATTTTGTTACGTTACAGCTTCATTCTAACATGGATTAAATGAATGTTTTCCCCCATCAATCTAAGCACAATACCCCATAATGACAAAGCAAAAACAGGTTTTGAATTTTTTTTGCAAATGTATTACAAATAAAAAACAGAAATATCTTATTTACATAAGTATTCAGACCCTTTGCTATCAGACCCAAAATTGAGCTCAGGTGCATCCTGCTTCCATTGATCATCCTTGAGATGTTTCAACAACTGGATTGGAGTCCACCTGTAGTAAATTCAGTTGATTGGACATGATTTGGAAAGGCACACAACTGTCTATTATGTTTTATTATTTTTATTTTTATTTATCCATCATCAGTCAACTTACCTTATCTCAGTTGACTGAGAACACATTCTCATTTACAGCAACGACCTGGGGAATAGTTACAGGGGAGAGGAGGGGGATGAATGAGCCAACCGTAAACTGGGGATTGTTAGGTGACTGTGATGGTTTGAGGGCCAGTTTGGGAATTTAGCCAGGACACCAGGGTTAACACCCCTACTCTTACGATAAGTGCCATGGGATCTTTAATGACCTCAGAGAGTCAGGACACCCGTTTAACGTCCCATCCGAAAGATAGCACCCTACACAGGGCAGTGTCCTGGGATTTTGGGATATTTTTTTTTAGACCAGAGGAAAGAGTGCCTCATACTGGCCCTCCAACACCACTTCCAGCAGCATCTGGTCTCCCATCCAGGGACTGTCCAGGACCAACCCTGCTTAGCTTCAGAAGCAAGCCAGCAGTGGTATACAGGGAGGTGTGACAGCCCACTTGGAGTTTGCCAAAAGTCACCTAAAGGACTCTCAGACCATGAGAAACAAGATTCTCTGGTCTGATGAAACCAAGATTGAACTCTTTGGTCTGAAGGCCAAGCGTCACGTCTGGAGGAAACCTGGCAGCATCCCCACGGTGAAGCATGGTGGTGGCAGCATCATGCTGTGGGGATGTTGTACAGGGGCAGGGACTGGGAGACTAGTCAGGATCGAAGGAAAGATGAACGGGGGAAAGTACAGAGAGATCCTTGGGGTGAAGGTTCACCTTCCAACAGGACAACGACCCTAAGCACACAGCAAAGACAACGCAGGAGTGGCTTCGGTACAAGTCTCTAAATGTCCTTGAGTGGCCCAGCCAGGGCCCGGACTTGAACCCGATCAAACATCTCTTGAGAGACCTGAAAATAGCTGTGCGGTGAAGCTCATCATCCTACCTAACAGAGCTTGAGAGGATCTGCAGAGAAGAATGGGAGAAACTACCAAATACAGGTGTGCCAAGCTTGTGGCGTCATACCCAAAAAGACTTGAGGCTGTAATCGCTGCCAAAGGTGTTTCAACAAAGTACTGAGGAAAAAAACTAACAACGGTTTTTACTTTGTCATTATGGGGTATTGTGTGTCAACTTATGAGGGGAAATAATGGTCGAATCAAGGCTGTAATGTAACAAAATGTGGGAAAACTCAATACTTTCCGAATGCACTGTATGCTAATAGAATTACATAAATAAAATCCATATTGTGAAGCCAAACTTGATTCACATCAATGCTATTAAACTCACCAGATGTTGATTGTGAAGTTGTACTATCAGCTAAGGCTCCACAGTTCGATTCAACTAGATTGCCAAGAACATGGACTAATGAGCTTCCATGATTCAGAATGGCTGTCTTCAGCGGTGTCAAATGATTGAACTGGACAGACGACAGGCAGCCAATGAAACCCCTGGATCCTGCCCTAAGCACCTCCTCAGCCAAACCAGCATGTCCTGCTGATGTAGCTGTGACTTTACCCAAAGTCAGAGATCGTAGTGTGTTCATCTTCAGGTCAGAAGAAAGGTTGTATTTCTGGTTGATGTCTTTGTCAATCTGGTTGAAGAAAAAAGCAAACATTTCCAAATAAACTTGAACATGCCATCAAGGTGGGCTGACTGTCTATGCTATAAGCATAATGCTTTGCTATGTTGAAATAGATTCAGATAGAGATTACTGACCTGGACATAAATGTCTTTGCCTTCCCGGTGTACTTGAACACGGTGGAGCTGCCCATCGGCTAGGCTGGAGGCTTTGGGAGTAAAGATCTCGGCTCTCTCCTCTCTGTTCAGACGGAACCAGATCTGCAGACTCCCTACAAAAGTTTAAGAAAATCATAAAAAGCGTCTCCTCTTGCGGTGTTTGTTATGAGATAAACACAGAGAGAACAATGGGCGGAGATAGCAAAAAGATAGCTACCGTTGTTAGCCAGGATGATAGCCAGGTACTGTTGATGGTAGGTGCTGACACAGAGTAACATGGCAGGGGTGCGAGTCGTCAGAAAGCTGAGGGCAACGTTTTCTCTGGACTCGCCATCGTGGGCATAGATGCCTGAGGACTGGCTATGGATTGGCTGACGGCTAGACGACTGGCTACCTCTGTCTCTGTTGTGCATGACTGGGAAAGGCATCTGGAAGGTAAGGGTCACCGAGGAGCCACTCTCGAAGGACATTGACACTTCTGTCACAGGGATACAAACACGGACGCCGTTATTAGTGTCAGAAGGCTCCTCATTCAGTAGTGCTGTGTTGTGCTGTTGATCTCAGACACGGATTCAGACAGCATTAGCAAGAACCGGCTTATCTGAATGTTGAATGGGTCAGAACAAAAGGGATGCTTTGAAAGAGTAAAACTCAAAGACACACGGCTAGATCATCAATGGATCAAACAAAAGTCCCATATTCTCTGAGGTACCAAGTGCCTCTACCCCTAAAGCACGACCCTGTCCAGAAACCTCATTCAAAATGCTGTGAATAGGTGATATCTGAATATCTTAAGTGATAAAACCTGCTTTGATGCCAGTGGATGAATACAGGATTCATCTATAATGGGTGGCGTGGTCTCAGCAGGAGTCCTGTTGTGTGTCAGGCCAGCATGAACACAGCTTTTGAATGGAATTCAGTCCAACAGAAAATATGTCCTGGCCCGTCCTATTAGTTTCAGATTTAGGGAAATGAAAGAGCCCAAGGGATTGAAAAGAAAGCATCTCTGATCTTTTTAATACATGCTTTGATCACCCCTTTGATCAAATACACTTCCATAATCTTTTGAAATAATACTTTTCTAAATCTAATTTCATACTTTCATGCATTTTCCTAACCACAAAGAGAGTCATTAACTCAGCTTCTCGCAATCTTTTTTTTTAGCTTATTGCTGTTTGTTGGGGTTACTCACCTTTCTTGCAGTGTGGTCCATTGTAGGCAGAGTGTGTACAGTCACAGACATATCCACTGTTTTTTTCCATACACCGCCCTCTGTTATGACAGACACTAGCAGAGCCGCTGCAGTGGCCAGGGCAGCCTGGGGTCACTCCTGGGGTCAACTTGGCCTGCTCCTCCAGGTCAAGGGTCACGCCGTTCAGGGTCAATGCACGGATGCAGCCCAGGAAACTGCTCTCTTTGAAGGTGGATCCTCCTGGCAGGAAGTAGGCGGTAGGAAACACAGGAAGTATAAACAGTATGTTTAAACTGCTCTTGAAATAGAAGAATACTACTTCCAATGTGGAACGAAACAGTATCTAATATGCAAAGAAAGTGTTGTTATGGTTTGACTTGAGTCTAGTGCCTACCTATGAACAGTAGGCTTTTGAGCTGCAGGCGGTAGTGCCCTTCAGAGGGGGTCTCCAGAGTGTGTAGGGGCAGCTGGTCCACTTGCAGGGAAGCCTCCTTCAGGTTGCGTTCAGCCCTAACGTAGTGCCACTGCTTATCATTCAAGGGGACAGGGGACGTCACCGTCAAGTCCACCGGGCCATTCCCCACGTCAAAGATGAATGTTATAGCTGAGGGAGCTGAGGAGGACAGACAGAAATTCAAGTTCAAAATGTGGCCCACTTTTGTTTAAGATGGATTTGTCTTTGGCTTGGAGTCTTTGGCTCCTGGGCCAATGTATTCTCCCTACTAAACCACAGTTGTCCATAATGTTATCAGAACTATCTAATCAAGTCCAAGTCATCTTTCATCTAGAACAGAAAAGGTTTCAACTTGAGGTGCTCATTTACACAAGTGACTAGAGAGGACTTAGGGTTTGGTTGATTTGAGATTCAGGGAGAGACAGACTCACTGGTCAACTTCAGGGTGATGAAGTCAGCGGTCCCCAGGTTCTCCAGGAGAACACCAGAGGAAGCTGTGGTCTTGAAATACAGGGAGATGTCCGCACTGAGCTCAGCCTGGAACTTAGGGAAGTGGAGGGACGACGACCCAGGATAGAAAGAGGCTGAATTCCACAGGAACCCTGCAAATACAGTTTCCTGTACAGTTAAAAAATGAAGTAACTAAAAATGTAATAACTCAGACAATTTACCTGACCTCCCCCTACTGTTACAAAAATACAGCACTTTTTTGTTGGCATAGTCTGTACGAACAAAAAATATAATTATTATTGGCACACTCGCTTTTGGGATAATTATATGAACTGAACTAAACTTACTGTCACCGTTGCAGTGAAGGGAGCCGACTCTGTATACAGCCGCTGAGCCTGTCCTGTTGGTGTCTCCTATTACAATCTCAGTCAGTGGTAGGTGATCTTTGTAGGACAGCAATCCTGTGTCGTTTACCCTGTTGGAAAAAGGCAATATAAATTTAGACACAACCTCAGTTTACTCAATTTAAAGATGTGCTCAAAGCTCTGAGAAATGATCCATTTAGAGAAGGAAAGACTGATTGGTAAAAACACATGAATGTTGTTAATGCAGGTCATAAAACACATTGGCATCCACTGTACCACAAGTGAGTGTCTGCATCACAGTTGCAGAAGTAGTTCATGTCGATGCAGTTCTCCTCCAGGCTGCAGGAGCACTGTTGGACCCCAGGTACAGAGCCTCCCCAGTAGGTCTGTTTCTCTCCACTCCCGTCCAGCCACCACGACAGGGGCCTCCCGTCTACAACCAAGGCACATTTATTTCCATCATGCAAACTCTACGAAAAGAAAACGATGTATCACATGTTCAACTCTCCTCTTTGACTGGCCAATGTGATCTGCTTGGCACATAGAACATGTTCACCTGCTACACACAAAGGTTCATCTTCTGCCATCATAGAAAACACATGATTGATTTTTAGTCCTGTAAACCCGGCCCTACGACGCACGCCGTGGGAGGCAAACGTCTGCCTAGGGAGACTAATTGATTTTGTAGGCAATTCCACCGCAAGTTGGTGAAATACCTCGTCTTGACATATTGTCTTGCCTGTATCTAAAACAAGACCGCCCGCATCAATATTTCATATGAGAAACAAAAAATCCCCAGGCGAGACAGTAGAAGAACTCAGTGAGGCTTTTTTTCACAGTGGGAGTTGGAATCAAAGGGAGCAGAGGGTTCGGCAATACTTAGAACTCACTCTGAATATTTTCGCACAACTTTTTTTTTGCAGAAATCCATTATGTAATTTGAATTCAACTTGAGCTCTCTGTATACTGTTTGCACTTATCAGGCTTCCAATAAGACTCACCCCAAGTATTGAAGAGACGGGACTTCCTGCAGCTGTAGACCACTTCCTGTTGACAGTGCTCAGACCGTCCGATCAGAGTGCGGAGCTGCTCCAGGGAGGCTGTGTAGTTGAACCGCATCACATACGGCTTCTTTGTTGTGGCTCCAGTCACATTCACAAACCCACTGTTGTTGTGGCCCACCACTGTCCATACCTTGTCCTCTATAGGGAAGACAGAGCAGGCATTCTACTTTATATACAGGATATTCGGGTTAACAGCACAGTGGATAATCCAGATTATCATATTAGCATGAGAAAGACTTCTAGAATGTAATTTTGTTTTCCAAGATAGGTGTCCTTCACATTTCTAATTGTTAATTTAATTCAGGTTAGTCAACTGTATGGAAAGTACACCAGAGATAAACAAAGATGTGTAAAGTGGTGGACACACTTTTACATTTTTTATTTATTTTACCTTTATTTATACAGGTTTTTCTCATTGAGATAACATCTCTTTTCCAAGAAAGACCTTAATCGCATTAGCCCCATATTATCTAATTGAGAATATCCAAAAACTGCACCAGTAGCTTCCCTGGCCTAGCCTGGTTACCAAACGCTGTGCTCACCATTGATTCACTAGAATTCAGTCAGGTTTAACCAGGCTATGCCAAGCCATGAGCTCACCAGTCATGTTGCAGTAGACCAGTGTTGCCTTTAGAGGACCACTCCCATCTGGATCAATGTAGAAGTAGCCAGACGTACTCCCCATTTGTCGGTGTGCCTCACACGACGCTTCATAAATAGCTGTGGGAAGCAAGATGAGTACTTATATCAATAGCCCATACGCGTGTTTCTGTAAATGTATGAACGTATGCCAAGAGCACTCAATTACATTGTCTTGTCACACGCAAAATGTGTGAACGGTAATGGTTTGAAGAAGAAATGCACGGCAGCTTTTAACCGGGGGTTGACGTACATTATAATTCAGCAGTCAGTAAAGTGCCCTCCACTTCACAATTTATGACACCCTGATGGGAATATCAATGAGAGTTCAGTGATGGGAAATAGTGGAAACACTAATGTAACTTTAGTCACTCTATACAGTATATTAAACATAATATACACTCGGTGGCCATTTTGTTAGGTACACCCTGAACAGCCTGAATTCTTTGGGCATGGAAATGCTGCTCAATTGGTATCAAGGTACCTAATGTGTGCCAGGAAAAGATTTCCCACAGCATTACGCCACCAGCCTGTACCGGGTGGACATCAGGTAGGATGAGCCATGGACTCATGCTGTTTACACCAAATTCGGAATAGGAACGCAATAGGAACTGGGATTCGTCGGACCAGGCAATGTTTTTCCACTCCTCAATTGTCCAGTGTTGGTGATCGCGTGACCACTGGAGGCTCTTCTTTCTGTTTTTAGCTGATTGGAGTGGAACCTGGTGTGGTCGTCTGCTGCAATAGCCCATCCGTGACAAGGACCGACAAGTTGTGCATTCCGAGATGCCGTTCTGCACACCATTGTTGTACTTTCCTGTTATTCGCCTGTTTGTGGCCCTCCTGTTAGCTTGCATGATTCTTGCCATTTTCCTTCAACCTCTGATCAATGAGTTGTTTTTACCCACAGGACTGCCGCTGACTGGATGTTTTTTATTCATCACACCATTCTCGGTAAACGCTAGACATTGTTGTGCGTGACAAGCCCAGGAGGCCGGCCATTTCTGAGATACTGGAACCGGTGCGCCTGGCTCACACCATACTCACTCGTTTTTGCCCATTCTAAAGTTCAATCCAACAGTAACTGAATGCCTCAATGCCTGTCTGCTTGCTTTATGTAGCAAGCCATGGCAACGCGACTCACAGTCTGTAGGAGCGAACCATTTTCTCGAGCAAGGTTGTGTACCTAATAAACTGTCCACTGAGTGTATTTGTACTGTATCTTTTCACAGGTAAATATTTTCATTATCATGAAGGAGACAGGGCGACTGAGTTGGTTTAAAGGGCGACGAGTTGGTTTTGGGGTGTAGTTTGATGTGGGTCTCTTGTGTGTCTTCGCTGGTGGGAAGAGTTAACCAAATAATTTAGCCAATTAGATTCAGCCAGCTGGTGTGCGACCATGACAAAATTGGTTTGACTTTGGATAGCCTATCCCTGTGGCTAGTTAGGGACCATCAATAAATTACACAATGTAAATGAGACAATATTTTCATATTACACACCTTTTAGTTTTCTCATTAAATGCTTTCAATATTTGTATAGGAATTTCTAAAATGTATAGTTGGTTTGAGGTTTTTAAGCATTTGAAATTTGGAACTATTGGAATTTGAATTTGAACACATTGTCCCATGTACCTTGGGTAATTTACCGATGGTCTCTAACTAGCCCCATAGGGATATCCAAAGTCAGCCCAAATTTATCACGGGCATTACTATTGGGCCGCAGTTGTGACAGGTTGACTTACAGTTGTGACAGGTTTCTCCAGTGTAGCCTGTCCCTGAGCAATCACAGTAGAAAGTATCCCATGATTGGGTGCATCGTCCGTCATGCTCACAAAAATTAGGCAGACATCTACGAAGAGAGAGAGAGACATGTTCACACTCCGAACATTACTCATGACTGCAGAGCGGCATACAGTAGCATGAAAAGCCATTAATAGAAGATAAAAAGATATATATATATATATATATATAAGGCAGTTCCTCTATCATAGTGTTGTGTCTTTGCATATCCACTGTCTATAATATCTCGATATCACCACTGTCTGTGCTGTCTCCTCTGCCTGTTCCCTCCACCCCTCCATTCCTCAATAGAGCAGGCTTAGGGAGGAAACAGAGTATGACTCCTGGAGCGCGTCAACCTAATCACTGCTGCCTGCTCTGGCACAGCCACAACATATTTCTCACTCAGCCTAATGGTCAGAGCTGGCACACGGGCAAATCAATACTGGCAGGGAAAGATGCCAAGGGAGGGATGGGAGACACACACACACACACACACAAATTAATTATTCAGAGGATGTTTCTGGCTTTGGCAGTGTGACAGTACAGGCATACAGTCCAGGGGTATGCGTCCCAAATGGCTCCCTATATAGTACACAACTTTTGGTCAAAAGTAGAGCACTATGGTGCCATTTAGGATCCAGCCCAGGAAAAAGCTCTCTGTTGTAATGGGAGTCCTTCCATCTGATCTCAGGTCATACACATGTCATACTGTCTGTTCTAATGGGAATCCTTCCATCTGATCTCAGGTCATACACATGTCATACTGTCTGTTGTAATGGGAGTCCTTCCATCTGATCTCAGGTCATACAAATGTCATACTGTCTGTTGTAATGGGAGTCCTTCCATCTCATCTCAGTTCATACACATGTCATACTGTCTGTTGTAATGGGAGTCCTTCCATCTGATCTCAGGTCATACACATGTCATACTGTCTGTTGTAATGGGAGTCCTTCCATCTGATCTCAGGTCATACACATGTCATACTGTCTGTTGTAATGGGAGTCCTTCCATCTCATCTCAGTTCATACACATGTCATACTGTCTGTTGTAATGGGAGTCCTTCCATCTGATCTCAGGTCATACACATGTCATACTGTCTGTTGTAATGGGAGTCCTTCCATCTGATCTCAGGTCATACACATGTCATACTGATAGATTGAAGAGACAGAAACAGAGATACTTTCCCTTATATGGAATAGAACAGTGTCACCTACAGTAACTAAAGATATATACAAGATATAAAAACATGAATTGTTGAGATTTTGTGAGCATACCTGTTGCGGATCCCACAGATGTCGAACTGAAGCTTGCTGTAATTACCCAAAAGCCCTTGCTGCACACGGGGTAGATCCATAAGTTGGTTGTTTAGGAGGATCTGACGCATGCACCCCTGGAAGGCCACAGTAGGGTTCTTACAGCCATCACTGTATTGGGGACAACCTGTTGGAAATCATGACAATATTTGTATTGCTAAATCATTCCAGAAATAGTAATCAAACACATTTTGATGAAGCACTTATCTAATTAAAACACACACCTAAGAAATTCAAGCATAATTTAAGACACAGTCGTTACCAATTTTCCACCAATAATAAGCAATAGTTAAAAGACTGCCATCTTACCTCCAAAAAATACACTATTGCCTGAGTCTGCATGACTTTGTACGTCCATGGTAGATGTTGGCTCATTGTCCAAGACCAGGGAAACCATCAAATCTCTGTAGCTCAGACTAACAGAATGCCACAGTCCATCAGTTACACTGCCTTCTAGTAAAACAGAACACAGAAAAACACAGCATGGGTTAGGCTACATTTACTGCAGTCCCATAATGCTGTCAGTTCATTGTTATTAGCAAACGTAGTAAACATTAGCCACCGTAAAGTCACTCTGACATGCCATTAGGTGCCTTTTTCTAGCAAGCTAGCTGCTAACCTATGGAAATTTTTGTTTTCTGCTCAGCAGCTCCATGGACCATTAGGTGCAGTTGGCCTCTGCTGATTTGCAAAACCAGGTGCTGTGATCCCTGTGCCAGGCCGGTGGAGAACAGAAGTCCTTCCTGGTTCCAGGTCCTGAAGTGGAAGTGTACGTCCAGCCCCCACACCCCAAGAGGCTCCAGGGGTAGAGACAGGTAGCTACTGCTAGAGGACAGGAAGGTGGTGGACACCATCTGGGGCTGGGGCTCAGAGCACGAGAAGGTCACGTTGCCCTGGGGAACAGGGGAAAGGACAAGTAGGGATCAATACTATACCCATTCAGTGGTAGCCTACTAATGTATTTTATTTAGTTAGTTTAGTTGCTAAATAGCAACTGTTCATAGAGATGGACATTGTATACAGTATGGAAAGTCATTCCTTTTGTGTGCCTGTTCTGCTGTCCTTTCCTGTGACATATAGAGAAGGAATGTGCATGCGTCACTGACAATACCGTACGTCACACACACACACACACACACTAGCAGACACAATGTTATTCATGGTCATCTGAGTGGAAAGGCCATGGAAATGTCAAATGTTATCACTAATTCAGCTTTTATGTCCCAGGGAGAATGAAGGACCAGTGAGAGTGAATGCAGAGTTCAGTATTTGTCCGATACAAATGCTCAGCTTAGCTGTGAAGACATCCTCGATCCTGCTGCCTGCCACAGAGGAGAACAGAACTTAGGCGCTGGCTGTCTATCTGCACTTGACACATTTTTTTTATGATATTTCTTATCCCAGTTACTAATAAGCATGCACCCATTAAGAAAACGACTGTAAAAATGGTTAAATCCCTGTGGATTGATGAGGAATGGAAAATGTGTATAGTTGAGAGGGATGAGGCAAAAGGAATGGCAAATAAGTCTGGCTGCACAACCAATTGGCAAACGTACTGAAAATTGAGAAATCGTGTGACTAAACTGAATAAAAACAATAAGAAACTACACTATGAAACAAAGATAAATTACATAAAGAATGACAGTAAAAAGCTTTGGAGCACCATCAATAACATTTTGGGAAAAAATGCAGACTCATCTCCATCGTTCATTGAATCATTCATCACAAAACCGACTGATATTGCCAACTACTTTCATGTTTTTTTCACTGGCAAGATTAGCAAACTTAGGCATGACATGCCAGCAACAAACGCTGACACTACACATCCGAGTATATCTGACCAAATTATGAAAGACAAACATTTTACTTTTGAATTTCCTAAAGTGAGTGTGGAACAGGTGAAAAAAGTTTTGTTGTCTATCAGCAATGACAAGCCACCGGGGTCTGACAACTTGGATGAAAAATGACTGAGGATAATAGTGGACGATATTGCCACTCCTATTTGCCATATTTTCCATTTTAAACCTACTAGATATTGTGTGCCCTCAGGCCTGGAGGGAAGCAAAAGTCATTCCGCTACCTAAGAATAGTAAAGCCCCCTTTACTGGCTCAAATAGCCAACCAATCAGCCTGTTACCAACCCTTAGTAAAGTTTTGAAAAATATGTGTTTAACCAAATACAATGCTATTTTACAGTAAACAAATTGACAATGGACTTGCAGCACGCTTATAGGGAAGGACATTCAACAGCACAGCACTTACACAAATAACTTGATGATTGGCGGAGAGAAATTGATGATAAAAAGATTGTGGGGGCTGTTTTGTAAGACTTCAGTGCGGCTTTTGACATTTCAATCATTGTCTACTGCTGGAAAAATGTATGTGTTACGGCTTTACACCCCCTGCTATATTGTGGATGAAGAGTTACCTGTCTAACAGAACACATATGGTGTTATTTAATGAAGCCTCTCCAACATAATCCAGGTAGAATGAGGAATTCCCCAGGGCAGCTTTCTAAGCCCCTTACTTTTTTCAATCTTTACTAACGACATGCCTTTGAGTAAAGCCAGTGTATCTATGTATGCAGATGACTCAACACCATACACATCAGCTACTACACCAAAATGACTGCAACACTTAACAAAGAGCTTCAGTTAGTTTCAGAAGGGTTGGCTAGGAATAAGATAGTGATAAATATTTCAAAAACTAAAAGCATTGTATTTGGGACAAATCATTCACTAAACACTAAACCTCAACTAAACCTTGGTCAAAACATATTGATACAACAGTATCTAAGATGGGGAGAAGTCTGTCCATAATAAAGCGCTTCTCTACCTTCTTAACAGCACTATCAACAAGGCAGGTCCTACAGACCCTAGTTTTGTCGCACCTGAACTATTGTTCAGTTGTGTGGTCAGGTGCCACAAAGAGGGACTTAGGAAAATTGCAATTGGCTCAGAACAGGGCAGCACGACTGGCCCTTGGATGTACACAAAGAGCAAACATTAATAATATGCATGTCAATCTCTCCTGGCTCAAAGTAGAGGAGAGATTGATTTCATCACTACTTGCCTTGGCAGCAGCTAATGGGGAACCATAATAAATACAAATACTGAAACTGTCCCCTAACAGATTACAGACTCTCCGCCAGTCAGCATCGGTTTCCATTGGTTTCCACAGCATTGGTTTCCACAGTTCATGGTAAAGGTAATTTTTTTTAAAAATGTATTTTATTTCACCTTTATTTAACTAGGTAGGCTAGTTGAGAACAAGTTCTCATTTACAACTGAGACCTGGCCAAGATAAAGCAAAGCAGTTCGACACATACAACAACACAGAGTTACACATGGAATAAACAAACATACAGTCAATAATACAGTACAAAATGTCTATATACAGTGTGTGCAAATGAGGTAGGATAAGGGAGGTAAGGCAATAAATAGGCCATGGTGGTGAAGTAATTACAATATAGCAATTAGACACTGGAGTGATAGATGTGCAGAAGATGAATGTGTCACGCCCTGACCTTAGAGAGCCTTTAAATGCTCTATTTGGTAGGTGAGGGTGTGACTAGGGTGGGAAATCTGTTTATATTTCTTTGTTGGCCGAGTATGGTTCCCAATCAGAGGCAGCTGTCTATTGTCGTCTCTGATTGGGGATCACACTTAGGCAGCCCTTTTTCCCACCTTCTGTTGTTGGATCTTGTCTTTGTTTGTTGCATGGGTTGCACTCCTAAGCTTTTCGTTCGTTGAGTTGTTCATTGTTTTTGGTGAAATATTTAAAATGAAAGGAAATGTACGCCTACCACGCGGCACCTTGGTCTTCATTTAATGACGGGCGTAACAGAATGTGCAAGTAGAGATACTGGGATGCAAAAGAGTAAGATCAATAAATAAATACAGTATGGGGATGAGGAAGTTGGATGGGCTATTTACAGATGGGCTATGTACAGGTGCAGTGATCTGTGAGCTGCTCTGACAGCTGGTGTTTAAAGTTAGTGAGGGAGATATGAGTCTCCAGCATCAGTGATTTTTGCAGTTCATTCCAGTCATTGGCAGCAGAGAACTGGAGGGAAAGTCGGCCAAAGTAGGAATTGGCTTTGGGGGTGACCAGTGAATTATACCTGCTGGAGCGCGTACTACGGATGGGTGCTGCTATGGTGACCAGTGAGCTGTGATAAGGCGGGCTTTACCTAGCAAAGAGTTGTAGATGACCTGGAGCCAGTGGGTTTGGCAACGAGTAGGAAGCGAGTGCCAGCCAACGAGAGTGTACAGGTCGCAGTGGTGGGTAGTATATGGGGCTGTCATGACGTTGGCCTGGGGGTAGGTTAATGACAGTCATAAATACCTCTTACCCTCTTTTTCCTCTCTCTACCCTACTGATGTTACATTTGCAAACTCCTTGTTTAACATAGAGATTCTGGGAACATCAGAAGGTGGGGGGAAATGAACTATATTCTGGTAATCCGACCAATTAAACATATGCCGTGGTACTTAATGAATATGATGTCAGTTCGGTTGTCATCTGAGACATTCTCATCAATGATAAGATGACAAACTCTACAGTGTAAAGTCTACACATCAGAGTTATCGGATTCACATGGTATTGTTGTTCAATGTAGATGTTTGAATATGAAATTATTTGTGATGGGATGAAATGTGATTTTAGCTTCTAAAATGTGAGAATTGGGTTTTCATGAGTGAATTAGGCCTGACTAAGTGGCCCGCCCACGTGAGGAGACATACATGTAAGTTGTAAACTATGAAACACACCCCTTTTCTCCCTTCCTATTTAAAGCATTGACGACCATATAACCTCCTGTTCCGAGGATGTGAGGACGACTTTCCGATGTCAGAATGGTTCAGATAATAACTACAGAACGAAGCCAACATCAGCGTGAGCTTTGGTTGTGAATGGTATGAACTTTGAACTCTTATTCACTACAGAAGTGATACCTCCTAGCCGTTGAGTTAGCAACAGCAGCTGCAAACGCAGGTTAGGAAGGAACAGACAGAGTATCCCGTCTACCACACAATGACATTACTGCAACGTATTCAATTTACCAGCAGATACATTCTTCAAAGGACAAAGGACTCGGTTGGGCAACACGGCGTTCCATCTACCACCAACCTACCGAAGCGCAGCTCAGAGTAAATATTTATTGCATTTTCCTTTTCCAAATGGGTGGTAATTTAGAATGCATAAAATACTGTATTTACGATAGCACAGCTTCTCCCTGTGTCCCTCAGTCTTCCCGCTCTTTCACTCAAACCCAGCCCCTTTTCTTTTGTGTAACCAGCTGTCATATCTGTTCCGCCCGCTAGGGACGTTTTCCTTTATGACGTAATTTGTAATCAAGTTATGATTAATTATGTGTATATGTAATTATGTGTGATTAGTTAGGTATTTAGTAAAAAAATCATTAAACCCAATTTTGTATTGCTGATTCAACTTGTTAGCCAGGGTTCGTGCAGATAACCAAGAATTCACAACTTTCAGATGAGACTGAATTAAGGTGACGATTAATATTGACTGCTATTGATGTAAAATATTACTAGGTCTTTAAGAGTTTATTCGGAAGATAACAGCTCTATAAATATTATTTTGTGGTGCCCCGACTCTCTAGTTAATTACATTTACATAATTAGCTCAATCAGGTAATATTAATTACGGATAAATTATTTTATAGAATAGCATGTCATATCACTTAATCCGGCATAGCCAAAGACACGACAGGGCTTTGGTGACAAAACGGATGGCACTGTGATAGACTGCATCCAATTTTTTGAGCAGAGTGTTGGAGGCAATTTTGTAAATGACATCGGCGAAATCGAGGATCGGTAGGATGATCAGTTTTACTAGGGTATGTTTAGCAGCATGAGTGAAGGATGCTTTATTGTGATATAGGAAGCGAATTCTAGATTTAATTTTGGATTGGAGAAGCTTAATGTGAGTCTGGAAGGAGAGTATACAGTCTAACGAGACACCTAGGTATTTGTAGTTGTCCACATATTCTAAGTCAGAGCCGTCCAGAGTAGTGATGCTAGACGGGCGAGCAGGTGCGGGCAGTAATCGATTGAATAGCATGCATTTTGTTTAACTTGCATATAAGAGCAGTTGGAGGCCACGGAGGGAGAGTAGTATGGAATTGAAGATCGTCTGGAGGTTAGTTAACACAGTGTCCAAAGAAGGGCCAGAAGTATACAGAATGGTGTCGTCTGCGTAGAGGTGGATCAGAGAATCACCAGCAGCAGGAATGATAAATGATAAGAATAAATAAATGATAAATGATAAGAATGATAAGCTGAAGGATAAAGAGGGCCAATAATGGGCAAGTATGGTCCAAAAACAAAAGCTTCTATGCAATGTGCCAGGTACGCCTTCTGCACAGTTGCCCAGGTGGGCTGAAAAGAATGACAACAGTGGCTTCCTTTCATTTCTCATTACTGCCGCCTCCTCAACATGTCTATCGACCACATATTCACGTTGGGTTGCGCCTCAAATGACACCCTATTCCCTTTACAGTGCACTACTCTTGTCGACCACTATATTGGGAATACGGTGCCATTTGGGACATACACATTACCTCCACAGACAGTGCTCACCGTCGGCTGGGAGGGAGTGGGTGTCCATGGCTCAGCGCCCGCCTGTAATTGGTCACCAAAGGGTTCTAGAGATAGCTGTATTATAACATTATTATATTAAAATAGACCGAGCAGAGGCGTTCTGTAATGGACTGAGAAAACGTAATCTACTTTGCCTCCTCCTAACCACCATTCAATTGTATATATGCATTGTCTTCCAGCATTGTAGTTTTCTAAATGTATTTTGAGAGGTGTGAACCTTCATGACACAAAACTCATTTATAATTAAGCAATACGGCCCGAGGAGATGTAGTATATAGCCAATATTCCACGGCTAAGGGCTGTTTTTATGCACGACACAAAGCGGAGTGCCTGGATACAGCCCTTGGCCATGATATATTGGCTATATACCACAAACCCCCGAGGTGCCTTATTGCTATTATAAACTGGTTACCAACGTAATTAAACCAGTAAAAAAGATATGTTTTTGTCATACCAATGCTATATGGTCTGATATACCACGGCTTTCAGAGTATCAGCATTCAGGGCTCGAACCGCCTGGTTTTTTAATGCAAAACACCCCACATTCATCCATACTGGTTCATTTAGGCGTAATTTATTTAATTATTTGAATGAATGGTCATTCTTGTTGGAGTGCAGCGTGTGCATACAGTATGCTTTATCTAAAGTACACCTACCACACTGTGGATCTGGAGCTTGCGTCGCTTGGCCAGGTTGATAATGTTGACTCCATTATAGTAGAGGTTCTCTATGCAGCCATGGAAGTTCTTCCTAAGGAAGCTTCCTGGTTTACCGGGTATAGGAATCCCTCCGAAGCTGAGCTTTGAGACACAAAGAGAGTGGGTTCAAAACAAAATATTACTGATATGATCAACCCCTAAAAAACATCTAAATGTATTTAATTCAGTAATGTACGGATGAATGAATGATTTATGGAGCATAGTTTGCAATGGCTCTAATGAAATACAGTACATGAATGAGTGATGACGCACCTCATAGTCCACCTCCAGTGAGTCTTCCACACCTGTGGTGCTGAGGTGACGTGTGTGCCCGTCCACGGTGAGGTTGACCTGCTTGTTGGAGCGTTTAACTAGGACGTAGTGCCAGAGCTGGTCATCCAGGAGACAGCCCAGGAACACTGACACATTCGCACTGCTGGGGTAGAGCTTAGCGTCGTCTAGAGAGAGGCAGGAGGAGGAGGAAGAGGAGGAGGAGCAGGAGGGAAGAAGAAGAGTACAACACACAGAGGTTCAATGAGGAGTCTTCAGAATCAGCATGTCATACTGTACATTTGATTTTGTCCTAATGATAGAACTACTATAAGGGAATAGTGCTTTGGGACCATTGGACTGTGCTTACCCAGGTTGAGGTGCAGAGCCAGGGTCGCGTGGTGCAGCTCCAATGTCAGGTAGTCTCCTCTGTGTCCCTCCCCGTGCACCAGCACCCCGTCTGCCCCGTAGCTCTTAAACCTGAGGGAGATCACATCTTTCACCGTTCTCTGGGACTTCTGGTTAAACCGGTACAACAGAGCACTCCTGCCGTTGAAGTCTGCCACATCTGACTCTGTGAACCAATAGCGGATGAAGATAAACATGAAGAAAGCACGGTCAGATTACCCATCTACTGAATATCAGCATAACGTTAAAATTTGTGCTAATGCTTTATAGTGCATTAGTGTATTATCAGACACACACACACACACACACACACACACACATATTGTGTGGAGGAAGGGCAGGTGCAGTGTAAAAATAACCATGAAAAGTAGTATACCTAATCTGAGATCTGGTGTTTAGGGGGTGTTTGAATGTAAACCCAATGTGAGTGTTTTAATACACAGAATGTGTTGTAAAACAGAAACAAAATAGTCTGAAACACCCCCCAAAGTGGTTCTTCAACTTGAATAACGGTATTTTTAAGAGAGTGTTGTGAAAATGTTTCTCATACAATTAATGGTTTATTGATAAGGGCCTATTGATAATTTCTTGTTGTTGAATTCCACCTTCATTTTTTCAATGCTTTATTGGGACAGGTTAGAAACAGGAGGGGCAATAACATAGTACATCTCGTTGGAATTTCACCCGCTCAACCACACAGCAACACTGTAAGAAATGATTCTGGGGTCAATAGAAATTGACTCCACAAAACAACCAACATACAGTGCATTCCGAAAGTATTCAGATCTCTTCCATTCTTCCACATTTTGTTACGTTATAGCCTTATTCTAAAATTGATTTAAAAAAAAAATAATTATTATCAATCTAAACACGATACCCCATAATGACAAAGTGAAAACAGCTTTTTTAGAAATGTTTGCAAGTGGATTACAAATGAAAAACAGAAATAGCCTATTTACATAAGTATTCAGACCCTTTCCTATGAGACTCGAAATTGAGCTCAGGTGCATCCTGTTTCCATTGATCATCCTTGAGACTTCACTACAACTTGATTGGAGTCCACCTGTTGTAAATATAATTGAATGAACATGACTTGGAAAGTTTATATAAGGTCCCACAGTTGACAGTGCATGTCAGAGCAAAAGCCAAGCCATGAGGTTGAAGGAATTGTCAGTAGCACTCCAAGACAGGATTGTGTCGAGGGAGAGATCTGGGGAAAGGTACCAAAAAATGTATCCAGAGTTGTAGGTCCCCAAGATCACATTGGCCTTCATCAGTATTAAATGGAAGAAGTTTGGAACCACCAAGACTCTTCCTAGAGCTGTCCGCCTGGCAAAACAATCGGGGGAGAAGGACTTTGGTCAGGGAGGTGACCAAGAACCCGATGGTCACTCTAAAAGAGCTCCAGAGTTCCTCTGTGGAGATGGGAGAACCTTCCAGAAGGACAACCATTTCTGCAGCACTCCACCAATCAGGCCTTTATGGTAGAGTGGCCAGACGGAAGCCATTCCTCAGAAAAAGGCACATGACAGCCCACTTGGAGTTTGCCAAAAGGCACTTAAGGACTCTCAGACCATAAGAAACAAAATTCTCTGGTCTGATGAAACCAAGATTGAACTCTTTGGCCTAAATACCATGCTCCGTCACGTCTGGAGGAAACCTGGCTCCATCCCTAAGGTGAAGCATGGTGGTGGCAGCCTCATGCTGTGGGGATGTTTTTCAGCGGCAGGGACTGAGAGACTAGTCAGGATCTAGGGAGAGATGAACAGAGCAAAGTACAGATCCTTGATGAAAACCTACTCCAGAGCGCTCAGGACCTCAGACTGGGGTGAAGATTTACCTTCCAACAGGACAACGACCCTAAGCACACGCCAAGACAACACAGGAGTGGCTTCGGGACAAGTCTCTGAATGTCTTTGAGTGGCCCAGCCAGAGCCTGGACTTGAACCCGATCGAACATCTCTGGAGAGACCTGAAAATAGCTGTGCAGTGATGCTCCCGATCCAACCTGAGAGAGCTTGAGAGGCTCTGTAGAGAAGAATGGGAGAAACTCTTCAAATACAGGTGTGCCAAGCTTGTAGCGTCATACCCAAGAAGACGCAAGGCTGTAATTGCTTCCAAATGTGCTTCAATAAAGTACTGCGTAAAGGTTCTGAATACTTCTGTAAATGTGATATTTCACTTTTTCATTTTTATACATTTGCTAAAATGTCAAAAAATCTATTTTGTCATTTAACTAGGCAAGTTAAGAACAAATTCTTATTATTGTGTAGATTGATGAGGAAAACAATATATATTCCATTTTAGAATAAGGCTGTAATGCAACATAATGTGGAAAGGGGTCTGAATACTTCCCGAATGCACTATATACACAGTACTTAATAAAAATGAATGCAAGTCGTGCAAAGCACGTGGTATAGCGATAGGCCTAACGCAGCTGACTTAGACACATCACTCCTCACCCCACCGAAGACCGGGGTTAAATTCCACGCTCCCTTCAATCTGTTTCTCCCACATCTGTATCCCCTCTCAATACATTGTCAAAGTCATTTCAGTGATTTGTTAATTTCATTTGACCAAAAATAATGTTAGAATAAATCCAAATTAACATGTTGCTCAAAATTGAAGTACAGTATCTTTCATGAGGATAACCAGAGAGAAAATGTAGTGATTGAACTCATTTTATTTACCTAGGCAAGTCAGTTATGAACAAATTCTAATTTACAATGACAGCCTAGAAACAGTGGGTTAACTGACTTGTTCAGGGGCAAAATTAGAGATTTTTACCTTGTCAGCTGGGGGATTTGATCGAGCAACCTTTCAGTTACTGGCCCAACTCTCTAACCACTAGGCTACCTAGCATCCCTCATTGGAAGCGCTTAGTTTGAATCACCTCACATTTTCTATCTTGCCACACAACTCTGTTTTTAGAAGATTGTGGGCCATTCAAAATGGTGTCTTTCTGTATGCATGTTTGAAGAAAGAAAAGTATATTTCTATATTAGTATTAAAACAGCTTGTTGTGGCCATGAGATGTAATAGATCATGATGAATGGATATCAAAACCGTCAGGAAAATTGACATTCATTGAGGACAGCACTCATTCCCACATTCAATGTTGTCAACTGTACCGCAGGACTGGAACGTAAATCACAGAGGATAGATGTTGTGGTGGCAGTTGCAGAGAAGTACTTGAGTGTATGAGATTTTACTGCAGAAGAGTTACAAGGTGTTTTGAACAATAGTGTCCCGTCCTCCCAGGCTGCTGGCCTGGTGTAGGATCAGATAGGACCAAGTAGTGGAATAGTTTTAGGTTTCAATGGGTGTAAGGGTTAGTTGGTAGGGCAATTTTTTCACAAAGTGTAATGAATTTATACTACCAAAATAGTAGGCTGATACACAGCCAATACTGTAGGTGGCGCCAGGCACATTTAACATTTATTTGTGGACCGCCATAATACCAAAGAATAATACGAAGAACGTGGTTGTCAACAAAAGAGGCAGGTGCAGAATCCTCAATTCTTTCAGGACAATCTACAGCTACTGCTGGTGATTTGAACACTACGCCTGACAATGTCTGCCAAAATGGTATAAAATGGCAAATATATAACACAACGTGAAACATTAAGAGACTTCAGAAATATGGATTTAATTCTGCACTAGACAGGATTTAAAGCATTATAATGGTGTTAAGAAGCTTTAGAGCAGGGCTGCCCAACCCTCTTCCTGGAGAGCTCCCGTCCTGTGGGTTTTCAGTCCAACCCTAATTAACACACCTGATTCTACGAATTAGCTGCTCAACAAGATCTTAACTAGCTGAATCAGATATGCTAAATTAGGGTTGGACTGAAAACCTACGGGACAGTAGATCTACAGGAAGAGGGTTGGGCAGCCCTGCTTTAGAAGGAGGAAATGGCACCGAAAGAAAATGTATCTAATTCTGCACCTAACTGGACTCAACACACCAAAATAGTGTTCTTAATCTTTTCTGTTAGTGCTCCCAGACCCTGGCAAGTTTTTTTTTTCATTATTGCATTTTCTCCTCGGTCCCTAAACGTCTTTGCTGCGCGAGAGAAGCAGAGATGAAAGAGGAAAGCGAAAACAAACTTTAGTGATGTCAACTAGATTGAAGCATTAATTCTGTCAATTTATGACATTATTCTGGTGAGCAAGGGTTTATTTGGTCTTCGAGAGCAACAAGTGATGACAGAAGAGAAGCTGCATGTACCTAATTATAGACAAGTTGAGTAACGAATAACATACAAAAAAATCTGAAATTATAAGCAGAAACTTAAAAAGGCCTGTCAAAAATGTTTTTGCCACCTCTGATATAGAAAATGTGCCGTACAGTCAGAGTACAGCACATTTTCTATATTTGCGGGCCTCCGATTTTCACTATCACATGTAGTCGGGCGGTTGGCGGTGATCAAACAACTGACACAAACAATATCCTGACTAGAGACAGCCTGATGTGATGACCCACTCACTGTATACACAGCCATAGACCTCCACTCTGAGGCCGATCCATCCTGTAGTGCTCCAGTCCAGTGGCACGAAGCGTAGGAACCTCGCTGCGATGGAATGGACCAGCTTGTGTTGGACCACACCCTCTGAGTTAGTGTTCCCTGTGTACGTCTGCTGGGAAGAGGAGCGGGAGAATAGATATTTTCTAGATTGGTCAAAACCCATTCAAATCAAAGTTTTTAACAATTGGTAACAGATCATGAAAAGTCATCATTCATTTAAAGATTGTGTGAAAAAAAGCCACGAATAGTAGCCAGACCTAACGGGGGCAAATGAGGGCTTTGCTTTTGCGTCAAGATGCAGTTTTTCTATTTCTTCCCCAAAGCGTTTGAGAAGAATGAGGAGGAACATGAGATTTAAGGGGAGGATGAAGCTATTTTAGGACTTGTATTGGTTCTTCTGTGAAGGCCTAAGCCCATCTGAGCCCATTTGTTTAGCTTTTCAGCATGAGAAGAAGCAATAGCGACCTCTGTCTCTGGTGGGCCCAGTGGCCACACAAATCAATTCAGAAGTTGTTCAAATAAAACAAACCCCCCCAAAATAAAGTTATTCAAGTCAAGCAAAAAGGAAGGCAGCAGAGCTTGGACCCTAGAGGGCAGAAGACTGTGTTGACTGTGTTTTATGCTCTGTGTAACTCTCAAGCGGCCACCCGAAGCTTCTGGGGGGAGAGTACAGAGAGCAGAAAATAGCTGGGGGTTGATGAGGTGAACAAAAGTTTAAATTTAGTATTTTCAGAAGTGTGATTTTCATTCTTTCTGATTTTCTTCCTATTTTCTTCCATCAATTACAGAAAAACATTTCATTTTCGCATTCTACTTTTCTGTGATGTACTTAACCAAAATCTCTAATTTACAGCTTTAAAATGTCTTATAATATCTGCCACGGAAGAATTCCCGTTAAAACCTGAAATGAATCCCTACTTCTTACACAAATCTTGTTTTTCTCATTATGCTTTTTGAAGGGACATGTCAACTTCAAATGCCCTCTATTCTGAGGAACAGAATTTCATATTATTTTCACCCAACTTTTAACCTAAATCCAGTGACATGGTAACATTTGAGTTTTCATGAATTTATATGACATAGCCAATTTTGACTTTGCAGCTGGCCCATCTAGCGGGAAAAGCCGCTTATTTGCCTCCAGGGCATGACTCATGACAATAAACATCAACCTGCCAGACAGGCAGAGCCTCACCCCAGTGTCTTCACTCTGTCCGTACTGCTTCCAAGCAAGGCCAGAGTCACTGAACAGCAGCATAAAGCTGGTCACCCAGTCAGAGCTCCCTGAGCGGCCCTGTGTAGCGATGGCCGTGACCTCCATCTTCTGCCTGAGGTCCAGCTGGAGCCACGGCTGTCTGTCTGACCGCTCCGGGGCCCAGCCTGGTGCAGGAAAAGGTACAATGGGTGTGAGTCTCTCCGTGTTTGTGTGTGCGTGTGTGCGCGTCTGTGTCTCTGTGACAACTAACAACGACATTCATCACTGTTGCAGCTGTTAATATGTATATTATTTATGTATTTTGTTTGAGCATAATTGTTATTGTTTTTATTTCATTTGGTCCTCACACCCACTCATTGGTCATGCTGCTCACTCAATGGTCATGCTGCTCACTCAATGGTCATGCTGCTCACTCCATGGTCATGCTGCTCACTCAATGGTCATGCTGCTCACTCAATGGTCATGCTGCTCCCCCTATGGTCCCCCCCCCCACCCCCCCCCCCCCTCTCAACAGTCCCCCCACCCTCTCAACAGCCTCCACTCCAATGGACACTTATTTTTTTAATCACTGCTAGAGTTATGATGTATATAGCGCTATTTCTTCTGCTGTATTTTTTAGCACCATTTTCATGATTTTAATTCCCTTAGTCCTGTATGTCGGAGCTCGGAGCCTACGATTTTCACTTTACCCCGCAGTCACACCTGCAACCCTGTACATGTGACTATTAAACACTCTGAATCTTCATATTCTAATGATGCCGGCCAATACAGCCAAATCCCTCACTAGAACTGACAATATTTTGCTTCCAGTGAACGGGGCAACACTTACCCTCTCTTCTGTTCAGCTTAGCAGAGTGAGGCAGCTGACTGCTGGAGGATGTTGAAGAGCTTTCGAAGGAGGACTCAGGCAAAACGGATAGCAATGGTCCATTGCAATTATCTGAAAGAGGATCTTGGTTATTTTATACCTTACAGTGAACAACAGTGTGAAACACTACCACCAGGAGGGAAAGAGGGAATGTCCCAGCAAACCACCTGAGACAGTAGCCTACTTCCTCTGACTCCTCCAAAACAGTTACATTGAGTAGCCTAATGAGCATTTAACACCTGTCAACTTGAAGTCGACAGACTCCATGCAATTGTATAAGACAATTGAATATTCGTCCCAAGCCCACCAAATGCATTTTCTTAGCCTAACATAAGTGTGCTAATGTCTTAAAACAATAGCCTACCAGAGTTAGTGTGGGAAAATGTTATATATATAGACCTCTCAAATATCACGACGAAACTTGAGTTGGATGAGTGTCAGAGTGTGACAGACATATTTGCCAACCTTAAACAACGATATCGAATAGGTTAGCCTGCTGTAAACAGACTTGCAATTGACTTACTTGCTGCATGTATGGATCCAAAAATACTTAAAACAAAGTAACTGAATATATAGAACCACGAGGCGCTTCTCGAGCTCATGTTCGCCAACACAGCAGGCATAATATCCAAGTTGCGGTACAGCATCTGCCCGTGGTCTCCAGAATATAGATCCGGTGTGTGCCCCAGGACTCAGAATGTTCCTGTGGCTTTCCAGCTCTACCCCCGAAATATTTTTGTAAAAGCCATGTGATTAAATCGTAGAGACCCTCTCACAAATATAATCTTAAAGACATTGTTTCCAAGGCAACAAAAGTCGCTATTTATAAGGACAATAGCTTTACGTTCTTCATCAAGGATTGGTGGTTACTTCTGGTGCGTTCCGACGCACAAGCATCGTCGCGACTCCAATTTGAAATCAATCAGAATTTTGAGCACGCAGTGAGCATCTCACCTGCTTCATTTGCAAGCGCGCGCGCGCGTGTGTGTGTGTGAGAGAGAGAGAAAGTAAGTGTCAAATAGACAGAAAGAGAAAGAGAGCGAGAGAGAGAGATTCAGCACCACAGACAGCTCCGCGGACGCCCAAGCGTTTGCCAGGACTTGCATATCCCGCTGTGCTTTCACACTATAGCATCAACACATGAGACCAACAATTTTGACGCATATAGATTGTTCAGTTCAGATGCCATAATGAACTCATCAGCCCTATATTTAATTCGACGCTGCTTGGCATTTGATTGTGATTGCATAGCACAGATTATTGCATTGTAACGTGTTAGTCATCATATACTAAACCTAATCCTAATCTATCTCATATCATCTCTGCACCATTAATCCAGCAAGGTCATTCGGACTGAAAGTGATGTTATTCATGTTATAACAGTATCCATTTGAAATTGGATGGATGCTCTAAACCAATTAATAAATCATGTCATTTAATTTATTAATCACTTATTTGCGATAATAGTTCAGATCTTGCTGCTCTCTCTGTACTTTTATACTTTTGGTTTCTTCTCTCATTAAATGTCTAATTAAATTTAAAAAATTGTGTCCAATAATGTTGGCATCATGTTTTGTGCTGCTACCATGTTGTTCTGCTGCCATGTTGTGTTGGTACCATGCTGTGTTGTCATGTATTGCTGCCCCGCTGTGTTGTTGTCTTAGATCTCTCTTTATGTAGTGTTGTCTCTCTTGTCGTGATGTGTGTTTTGTCCTACATTTTTATTTTTAAACACACACACACACACACACACACACACACACACACACACACACACACACACACACACACACACACACACACACACACACACACACACACACACACACACACACACATACACACACACACACACACACACGCTTTAAGTGCATCCTGGATGATATAAGAGCATTGTTCCATGGATAACATAATGCAGTGCTCAGTTGGGTTGGCTGGCAAGGCAATGGCAAGGCCAGTCAACATCTGTTTTCTGTGGGTACACAAGCAGCCATAACCCTATTAGGCCAGATGGAAGGTTTAGAACAGCTTTAAATAAGCCCTGAGTTTTCACCAACTCAGGTTGGACACGACAAATACGCCATCCAAAATCAACATTTTGTTGTTTGTGTGTTTTCATGTAATTGAAAGGCAATTTTGAAGGACTAGTTTCAGGTTTAATACAAAGATAACTGGATCCAATTAAATCATGGTAAAGATAGATTCTATGTGAAATACAAAATTTATTGCCATGCCAACGAAGTTGTTAGGAATTTGATAACTAAACGTACATCTGATAATGGAATGTTGTTGTGCTGTATTGGAGATCTGTATATATCCTGTGCCATTCTTATTAGACTTACTAGAGTGTGCATAATAACTTTTTAATGACATTACCTGGTCTGTTACACAACAGTAGATACGTGGTCTTATTGTTACCCAAATTCCAATTAAAAGTGCACAGATCTGAAAAATATCATATTTTTTGGGACAGCAAAAATGGTAGCATCTATAAAACCTCTAGAAACATCTAGAAACTCACTATCCCAAAAGACTGTAGAGTAGATGAGTAAATGTACAGAAAATATACAATGCATACACAAACAGAAGATGGTCTTCTTTCAAATGAGACAAGTGTTAAGATATTCAAAGGCAGATTTGATCCCCTGGCGTCATGATGTCAGAGAAATCCAGGTCTAATTTTATTCTGCATGCAGCGTAGAAGGAGTAGTATACATGGGCTTATACTATCAGTCTGAATATACTATTCAGTCTGAATAAGGTCTCCTACACAGCACATTTAACACTTTCTTCGTAACTAGATATGAACCCACCAAAATAGGGTTAAAAAACAAACACCCCTAGATTGTTGCGTCACTAACACCTTGGGTTTTGCAAATTCAGACAAATGAATACTTTATTAGAGCTGATGCTATTACACTTTCTCAGTGTTAACATCTATTGTGTTAAAGTAACAAGTTTAGGGATGTTGGATTAACACTGTACGATGTAGAGCCTTATTTGCATATATATTTCCCAGGGTGCTTTTTGAGCGACTTTTTTTAGGTACCAGTACCACCCATGATTGTGTTTTCTAGTGACAGAGACATGGCTGTTGCATTCGATAGCTTTCAGTTCCATAAAAATTACATCATTTATTATATAACAAAATATTACTTTTTTTGAAAATACCATACTTCGACAGCCTTGTTCTACCATAACACAGTGGCCTGAAACTCCTGGTTTGCAGGCCACATCGGCAAATCATATTATGCTGGTTTGCAAAGTGTTATATAATTCCTATTGGAATCCAGCCAGAGTTAGATAGTGATGTTATGTTTGATACAGAGCTCAGAGGCATGAGTCGAAATCGCTAAGCAGCTAGCTTCGAAGCAGTGTGCCGATGCGTGTATCCCTTTATCAGAAGTACGTCATCACTGACGTCCGAAGCTTCATTTGAGCACGTTCTTTTTAAACTGTGTCGAAAAATGCGAGATCCCACTGATTTTGCCGAGGTTCCGGTGCCTTTTTCAATTCTGCTTTCAAACACAGACAAAAAGTTTCACCTGACTAGTAGCTTAGGAAAATTGGAATTCCAACTTATAGGCTACCACTGCCAACGACTTACCGGTGCACCACAAAGTTTTAATGAAAACAGTGGAGAAAAAAATATATATCTGATAATCCCACGCTGCTATTTATTGCTGACCTGCAGATGTCACTAATGTGCATTGTGAACAGATAATGAAGCTCTGAGAAACAAACCATTTTTCGCAACAATTTGTTGAAAGCGCCGAAGCCTTCAGAAAGCCTCGGTTTCCCATCACTAGAGTTAGGAAATCCAAATAATTTGAATTTTGAATCACAGTTAGAATGACTGCCAAGGTAGGGAAGATTTATAAATGGGACTACCTAAACCGTCTAAACTGACAACCATCTCAATAACGAGCGAAATAAATCCAGCCAATTACAGATTGGACTAGTTAAGAATGTTTTTATTTATCTTTGTGTAGTATAAGATCAATTAATCAATCAATGTGCATGCAAAAACATAGATATTAAAACAAACTATTCTGAAAAGCAACCTGCAACAAAGAAATGTGAAATATTATGTGGATTATAGTTCATGGATATTTTTGTAGGGGACGATAATTTTTTTATTCGGGAAATTCAAGTCTGAAATTTCAAAGTGGAAATTACAAACTTCAGAAACCTTTTAAAATGTGAAATCCACTACAAGTTTGAATTCCTGACCATTCAATAAATGCATTCAGTATGTTAAATTCATACTTTATCCTGCTCTGCCCTTGACATATCTGTCACGCCCTGACCTTGGAGATCCTTTTTATGTCTCTATTTTGGTTTGATCAGGGCGTGAGTTGGGGTGGGCATTTCTATGTTTTGTGTTTCTATGATTTTCTATCTCTATGTTTTGGCCGGGTATGGTTCTCAATCAAGGACAACTGTCTATCATTGTCTCTGATTGGGAACCATACTTAGGTAGCCTTTTTCCCACCTGTGTTTGTGGGAAATTGACTTTATTTATGGCACTTAGCCTTAAGCTTCACGGTTTTGTTTTGTAGTGTGTATTGTTTTGTTCGGCGTCTTTTTCTTTATTAAAGAACATGTACGCTCACCACGCTGCACCTTGGTCCGCTCCTTTCATCAGCCGTGACAATATCTCACTGGTTGAATCAGATCAGGTGCGAATATAAGGAGAAAATAAGTAGCATTTTATATAAAGGTCACAGTGGCATTGCTTTTAGTTGCTTTGAGGCAGTCTGTCCACAGCAACCAATTATTATTCTTTTTTAAAGTCTTGTAGAGATTGTGTTTTTGTGAGGTTCACTTTCACCTGATGGCCTACAATTGGGCAAGGACAATCTCACAGCTGTGTGATTCTCTCCAAAGGTTGGCCAGGTCACAAGAAGCTCACAAAGGAGGAAAAACTGAACATGTCCTCTCCTGCCTATTCGTGACTTTTGCTGTCCTTACATACTGTCTATTCCTGCTTGCTCCTGCTTCAGGCTGGCCTCAGATCCTTACGAAGGATATTATACGTATTTGTGTGCACCTCCAACATGTATGATATGTACTAATGGTCCGGTACCTTTGGACAGAAACCAAACTAGGGAGGTTGGTTGGCGAGGATGGGTGTGCGTATGCCGCAACCATCTAGCAATCCAACGGTTGCGTGTTCAAGTTGTGTCATGGACAACTGTAGAATTTATGCTAACCCTTTCTAACCCTTCCTAACCTTAACCCCCATTCTCATTGACGGGGCTGTAGTGGAGCAGGTTGAGAGCTTCAAGTCCCTTGGTGTCCACATCACCAACAAACTAACACGGTCCAAGCACACCAAGACAGTCGTGAAGAGGGCACGGCAAAACCTATTGCCCCTCAGGAGACTGAAAAGATTTGGCATGTGTCCTCAGATCCTCAAAAAGTTCTACAGCTGCACCATTGAGAACATCCTAAATGGTTGCATCACTGCCTGGTATGGCTGCTCGGCCTCCGACCACAAGGCACTACAGAGGGTAGTGTGTACGGCCCAGTACTTCACTGGGGCCAAGCTTCCTGCCATCCAGGACCTAAATACCAGGCGGTGTCAGAGAAAGGCCCTAAAAAATGTTAAAGACTCCAGCCACCATAGTCATAGACTGTTCTCTCTGCTATCGCATGGCACGTGATACCGGAGCGCCAAGTCTATGACCAAAAGACTTCTAAATAGCTTTTAACCCCAAGCCATAAGACTCCTGAACATCTAATCAAATGGCTACCCAGACTACTTGCATTGCTCTCCCCCCACCTGTTATGCTGCTGCTACTCTCTGTTATTATCTATGCATAAGGTAGGGAGAGTCACTTTAATAAGTCTACCCACATGTATATATTACCTCAATTACCTCCAGTACCCCAGTGCCCCCCGCACATTGACTCTGTACCAGTACCCCCTGTATATAGCCTCGCTATTGTTATTTTACTGCTGCTCCTTAATTATTTGTTACTTTATTTCTTATTTTTCTTTAGGTATTTTTAATTAAAACTGCATTGTTGGTTAAGGGCTGGTTAAGTAAGCATTTCACTGTGAGGTGAAATGTTGTATTCGGCGCATGTGACAAATAATTTGATTTGATTTTACTTAAATTATCCTAACCTTTGTCATTACCTCTCAAAAAGCAGCCTGGTCTCAGAGAAAGTCATATACTAGTATATGTCCACATAGATGAATGATAGGTAACGTAATCCAATTCGTATGATATTGTACTGCGTGTAAGATGTTTGATAGTATATGTCCTCTATTATGTATGATATTCTATGACCGCTATTCCATTCTTATTGTAACCTGATGTAATGTAATATATCGTACTAAATGGAATAATTATTTTCCCGTACCAAGTTCTACGAATTGCCTTGAGACCAGGTTGCCTGCTTGTGCCCCAGCACATATTTTTATGCCATAAGATATTGCCTCCATGATTTAGGTGGCAAACATCCTATTCCTTGTGCCAGGATGCTCTACAGATGTGTACTAGATAGTGTGAATATATAAACTCTGGTTTAGATTCTGGAAAAATTTACAGCCCTGTACACTCTTACAAAAAAAGGTGCTGGTGCAACCAATTACCTTCAGAAGTCATATAATTAGTTAAATAAAGTCCACCTCAAATCAAATCAAATCAAATTTTATTTGTCACATACACATGGTTAGCAGATGTTAATGCGAGTGTAGCGAAATGCTTGTGCTTCTAGTTCCGACAATGCAGTAATAACCAACAAGTAATCTAACTAACAATTCCAAAACTACTGTCTTATACACAGTGTAAGGGGATAAAGAATATGTACATAAGGATATATGAATGAGTGATGGTACAGAGCAGCATAGGCAAGATACAGTAGATGGTATCGAGTACAGTATATACATATGAGATGAGTATGTAAACAAAATGGCATAGTTAAAGTGGCTAGTGATACATGTATAGAGTACAGTATATACATATACATATGAGATGAATAATGTAGGGTATGTAAACATTATATTAGGTAGCATTGTTTAAATTGGCTAGTGATATATTTTACATCATGTGTGCAATCTAAGTGTCACATGATCTGTCACATCTGTCACTTGATCTCACATGATCTCAGTGATCTCGGTGTATATATACATACACCTGTTCTGAAAGGCCCCAGAGTCTGTGTCACCACCAAGCAAGCGACACTATGAAGACCAAGGAGCGCTCCAAACAGGTCAGGGACAATGTTGTGGAGAAGTATAGGTCAGTGTTGGGTTATAAAAATATATCCAAAACTTTGAACACCCCAGGGAGCACCATTAAATCCATTATTTAAAAATGGAAAGAGGCACCACAACAAAACTGCCAAGAAAGGGCCGCTCACAGACCAGGCAAGGCATTAATCAGAGAGGCAACAAAGAGACCAAAGATAACCCTGAAGGAGCTGCAAAGCTCCACAGCGGAGATTGGAGTATTTGTCCATAGGACCACTTTAAGCCGTACACTTCACAGAGCTGGGCTTAACAGAACAGTGGCCAGAAAAAAATAAGCAAACATGTTTGGGGTTCGCCAAAAGGAATGTGGGAGACTTCCCAACATATGGAAGAAGGTACTCTGGTCAGATGAGACTAAAATTAAGCTTTTTGGCCATCAAGGAAAATGCTATGTCTGGCGCAAACCGAACACCTCTCATCACCCCAAGAACACAGTGAATCATGGTGGTGGGGATGTTTTTCTGTGGAGATGTTTTTCATCGGCAGGTACTGGGAAACTGGTCAGAATTGAAGTAATGATGGATGGCACTAAATACAGGGAAATTCTTGAGGGAAACCTGTTTCAGTCTTCCAGAGATTTGAAACTGGGACGGAGGTTCACTTTCCAGCAGGACAATGACCCTAATCAGTCTGCTAAAGCAACACTTGAGTGGTTTAAGGGGAAACATTTAAATGTCTTGGAATGGCCTAGTCAAAGCCCAGACCTCAATCCAATTGAGAATCTGTGAATCTGTGGTATGACATAGAGATTGCTGTACACCAGCGGAACCCATCCAACTTGAAGGAGCTGGAGCAGTTATGCCTTGAAGAATGGGCAAGAATCCCAGTGGCTAGATGTGCCCAAGCGGGACAACTTCCGGTGAAACTGGAGGGCGCGCAATTCAAATAAATAATAATACAAAGTATGGATATTAAACATTTAGGTACATATAAGTGTCTTATATCGGTAGAAAGCTTACATTTTTGTTAATTTAACTGCACTCTCCGATTTACAGTAGCTATTACAGTGAAAACATGCCATGCGATTGTTTGAGGACGGCGCCCCACATCAAAATATTTTTCCACCGGCACAGGTTTCATAAATTCACAAATAGCGATTAAATATTCACTTACCTTATGAAAATATTTATCTGATTTGTCATCCAAAGGGCACCAGCTATAACATGTAATGTTGTTTTGTTAGATAAAATCCTTCTTTATATCCCAAAAGTATGTTCAATAAGAAACTGATTTTAGCAGGTGCGTCCTGTCTTCATGGCGCGCGCAAACACAAATTTCCAAGACTGTGTCCCTGTACTAATACTGATATTTCTTATTCGTTTTGGAAGTTACAAGCCTGAAACCTTGAACATATACTGCTGACAGCCTGTGAAAGCCATAGGAATTGCATCATGGGAGCTAATTTTCAGTATGCCCTTATACTTGCCATTGTAAAAGGATGGTCTCGCTCTCAAAACAATTCTGGTTGGTTTTTCTTTGGATTTCCTCCGACTATATCTATTGTGTTAAATTCTCCTAACATTTCTACAAACTACAACGTGTTTTCTTTCCAATGGTACCAATTATATGCAGATCCTGGCTTCAGGGCCTGAGCAACAGGCAATTTACTTTGGTCACGTCATTCAGGCGGAAATTGAGAAAAAAAAGGGGCCTAACCCTAAGATAAATTATAGAGACATACCCCAAGAGACTCTCAGCTGTAATTGCTACAAAGTTTTGACTTTTGGGGGGGGGGGGGGGGGGGGGGGTGAATAGTTATGCACACTGAAGTTCAGGTTTTTTGTCTTATTTCTTGTTTGTTTCATAATAAAAAATATTTTGCATCTTCAAAGTGGTAGGCATGTTGTGTAAATCAAATGATACAAAACCCCCCAAAAATATATTTTAATTCCAGGGTGTAAGGCAACAAAATAGAAAAAATGCCAAGGGGGGTGAATACTTTCGCAAGTCACTATGTATATGGTTCAGAAAAAAACGTTTGACCAGGGCTAAAAGGGCTATGATCAAAAGTACTGTAGTGCACCATATAGGGCATAGGGTGCCATTTGGCACTTATCCTCGGTCGCTCTCTGTTCATTTTCTTTGTCATTAAAAATGTAGCTAGCCATCATCAGCCAGACTTGTACCCTTGTGGCGCCTGATTGCTCAAGATTGAGGCAATTGAGAGACAAGATTGCTCAGTAATAGCTTGGAGAAATGTGAACCGGGCTGAAGCGGAAAGCCATTCCACATTACATCTTATCTATATGGTCATGTTTCGCCAGCTTATGGCTGGTCTTATGGCTGTTTTCTTTGATGCAGCTGAACAATTCAGCTAAAGGATTAAGGGGTAGGTTATCATAAATCATGTATGATGAACATGTAGTAACGCTACTTATTTCCTGCATGTAATGCATTGTGAGGCAGTTATTATGCATTATAAGACATACCATGAACACGTTCCTACCCCGAAAACCTTATTTTGAAACCCCCTGTACAAAACACCAATAACTCTCAAAATGACAAACATGACATTTTTAAACTCCACTTTAGGTTTCAATGTTAAAATTCAGTAAGCCAGTAAATGGAACATGAAACACAAGAATGCCTTGGACAGAATTTGTGCTGAGCTCAGGCATCCTGTAAATGCCTCGTTTTTAGATCTCATTATTCTCTCTGATGTTCTTCTGGTAAGGCCACGGCACAATTAGAGTGAGGTGCTGCTGCTTTAATGGACACGAAGGCGGTCAGGCTAACTATGGGGAGCAAATACTGTCTGTGGTTTCACAGCAGCCAAACATAGAGTCGCATTCAATACATCAATACGGCGATGAGGCTGAGACGCCATCAGATCTGAACAATTAGACAACCTTACAAAGAAGCCACAGTCAGACGGTACATTGTTGGCGGCGCTGGATAAATGCTGAACAATAATTCCGGCTAAAAGGACTCGATCCTGAAAAATATTAGAATTAGGTCGAATAAACCGATGTTTCTGTCTCCGGACTGTCTTCGAATGCCTTGCAATGTAGTCAAATCAACACAGTCACACGATTGAGGTGATTACTAAGTGATTACTGACACTGTTAGCCGAGCTTGTATAAAAACAGTGCTAAACCCACTTGTTTAAAACTTTCCCAGCTCCACTGACCCGACACATTCTCTCTGCTATGTTCACCCGTGTCTGAGGGCCACGGCATTTCTCATTTCAAACCTTTCACCTGTGTCTTCTAACACGTCAAAACGTACCTGCCTAAGAGGCAGAGGGAGTTGTCCAGCTGCAATCTGAAAAGATATCGGATGTCTGAAAAGTAAACCTCTGCGGCCCCGACATTCATTATTGACTATTGTTGTACTGTTATGCACGTGAAGATGAAGAGCTTGTATCACATTCCGTGAGCTTAGTTTGAGTTGGATTAATCATTTAATAATGTTTGATCATGAATCATGATGCCCTATTTAAGAATTTACTGAAACAGTGGTCAATAATCACTTGCAAGAAATGGGAGGATAGCATTGACACTTGACTCTCCAAGAATGAATCCATTTTCCAGTAAGGTGGTCTGTTGCGTAATGTATCTTCATTAGTTCTGTTTTGAAGAATGCATTTTGTCCCAGAGGGCCCATAGTGCATGTAGATCCAAATCTCTGAGGATGATACAAATAAGTTTCAAATGTCGTGAGAGACCAGTGGTGCGGACATGGCGACAGTAGGACTGTGACCCTGGCCACTAAATCCCTTTCCGAGGACAGACATTGTGTCTCAGTGTGCTCCAGCCATTACAAGATCATGTTCCTCCTCTGCAGATCAGGCTTCTTAAATGAAAAAGCAATTTGTACAGTATATACAGTAAGAATGTTTGTAAGTGCCTCTACCAAATAGCACCAAGAGCAATTCACTGTTTTTGGAAATTGCCATACTCTGCAAAATATTAAAACCAAATACATTATTCTTGTAAAAAATATTTTTGGGACTGAGAGTTGCAATCGAATGCAAAAAGTACTGGAATGTAATTGTTTTAAGGTTAATGTCCATCAATCAGATTGTTTATTTGAATCAAAACGTTACATTCCCCATTTGCATAGAGTTTAGAGTTGTATACAACTAGGGATGACTGTGCATGAAGTTAGGTAAGGTCCCCGCTTAATATTCATGTTAAACATTGGTGCACAGAAGTAATTATTGCTTACGTCTTATGCTGCCTCAACAAATGACGTTCATTTAGATATGTGTCCTGCATCTCATTTGCCATTTGGATGTGCTCATTTATCAATGTGTCAACGTGTCGCTGACTGTCATTTAAACAATGGTTTGGGATAAAAGATCAGCCAAG
This sequence comes from Oncorhynchus mykiss, assembly GCF_013265735.2. Taxonomy (NCBI): domain Eukaryota; kingdom Metazoa; phylum Chordata; class Actinopteri; order Salmoniformes; family Salmonidae; genus Oncorhynchus; species Oncorhynchus mykiss. The sequence goes on from NC_048571.1 coordinate 23,144,314, forward strand.
CACCTCACTTCCCGATTGGCACATTGTCCTAAACTCTGAGTGTCTCCACAATCTCCAGGCTATTTTGAAAATTAAACCCATAAGAAGGGTACAATGACCTGTAGGTCCCTTTTCAGGACACAGCACGTTGAAGTCATGCTCAGATGAGAATGACTTTTGGTTGCAGTATGAAAACCATCGCCTTCTGCTCCCGTATGTTTTGATTACAAAATATATTTTGGGGGTTCTTATATGCTTACAATAAGAAAATATATTGTGTGGTGTTTGCAAAGTAACTATTTTTGATTCAGCAGTTGTTAGCTAGAATGCTAACATTCATTGACATGGGCTGACAACATTTACTGTAACAACATTTACTGTAGCAAAAGCTAGCCACAGAGCCATTAAGTGTAATGCTGTTGATTTTCGATGATGACATAAACATTATATTAAGCAGGACATTCACACGAGCCTTAATATCCAATTATAACCTAAAAGTAGTGTGAAATGCACTCATAAGCAACATGTAAATAGAGAACTCTCCCATGTTCTGCCACCAACTTGCGCACATCGCCCTCATGCAGCAATGTTTGCAAACACAGAAAGGGGTCTATACAACCAGCTTTTTCAACCTTGACAAAGGTCTGGAATTACTTAATTAAGAAAGGCAAAGAGTACTTAGACCCTGTACAGATATCTGCCTCCGTCTCCGTCCACTCAGACAGACAGTGTCCGGGGGGGTATCTGTCACACCCTGATCTGTTTCACCTGTCTTTGTGCTTGTCTCCACCCCCCTCGAGGTGTTGCCAATCTTCCCCATTATCCCCAGGGTATTTCTACCTGTGTTCTCTGTTTGTCTGTTGCCAGTTTGTTTTGTTTTGTGAAACCTGCCAGTGGTTTTCCCCTTGCTAGTTCCTATTTTCTTTGTTTTTCCCGTTTTTGAACATTCTGCCTGCTTTGACCCTGAGCCTGCCTGCCGTTCTGTAACTTGCCACACCACACTCATTATTGACCCCCTGCCTGCTCTGACCCTCTGCCCCTGACCTGTCGTTTTGCCTCGACCTGTACTAGCAACAAACTTTTGTTACTTCAACACTGTCTGCATCTGGGTCTCACATGAAACGTGATAGGTATCTATCGGTTTGGAAGAGTGATGAATTGCCATCTTTGTGATCTCACCCTCAATGTCATCTCATCTCTCAGCCCCAACTGCGACAGGCACCTGTCCCCTCCCTTCGAGCCCCCAACACTGTTGACATCTGGGTATCAGGAAAGCTGAAGGCAAGACAGGAGAGTGGAAGGAGGGTAGAGAGGGCAGGAAAGATTAATGAATTAATCTATTGTGTCATTCCCTTTCAGTCAAGGTTCAGAAACTATCTCGGGTGGTGACCCCCCTCACTAGAACGTATAATTACTGCAGCAGTAATGTGCATCTAGCCACTCTGAAGTAACACTCTCCGAGCTTCTAAACCTGCAGTACTGTAGATTTAAACTTTGAAATATACAAGATATTTGAAAGGTTTATCAGTGTAGCGTCAACAGCAAGGCTTTACAGTTAGGTTACAGATGCATGTTTGTTGGAGCCAAGTCTCTCGTGACTGACTGTTGGATTCAGGGATCCAAAGACTACTTGGAGCATGAAGAGGCATTAACAAAAAAAAATACATTTTTATATTATAATTTTTGTTGTCACTTTAAATAAAGAAATTTAGGGGGTAGATCAACTTTAATATTGCAGATAGATTGTAGCTTCCATCAATGTAACTGTCTGCATCACTTCCAATTCCCCATAACTTTTTTGCAAATATACATATATACTGTATATATATGTATATATATATATATATATATATATATATATATGTATGTGTATACAGAATATACAGGTGACGTCGGAAGTTTACATAGACTTATGGTTGGAGTAATTAAAATTCATTTTTCAACCACTCCACACTTTTCTTGTGAACAAACTATAGTTTTGGCAAGACTGTTAGGGCATCTACTTTGTGCTTGACACAACTAATTTTTCCAACAATTGTTTACAGACAGATTATTTGACTCATAATTCACTGTATCACAATTCCAATGGGTCAGAAGTTTACATACACTAAGTTGACTGTTCCTTTAAACAGCTTGGAAAATTCCAGAAATGTGGTGATGGCTTTAGAAGCTTCTGATAGGCTAATTGACATGATTTGAATCAATTGGAGGTGTACCTGTGGATGTATATCAAGGCCTACCTTCAAACTCATTGCCTCTTTGCTTGACATCATGGGGAAATCAAAAGAAATCAGCCAAGACCTCAGAAAAAATGTGTAGACCTCCACAAGTCTGGTTCATCCTTTGGAGAAATGTCCAAATGCCTGAAGTTACCACGTTCCACTGTACAAACATGGGACAGTGCAGCCATCATAGCCCTCAGGAAGGAGACGCTTTCTGTCTCCTAGAGATGAACGTACTTTGGTGCAAAAAATGCAAATCAATCCCAGAACAATAACAAAGGACCTCTATATCCACGGTAAAACAAGTCCTATATTGACATAACCTGAAAGGCCGCTCAGCAAGGAAGAAGCCAATGCTCCATAACCGCCATAAGAAAAGCCAGACTGCGTTTTGCAACTGCATATGGGGACAAAGATTGTACTATTTTCCTCAGGTTTGATGAAGCAAAAATTTAACTGTTTAGCCATAATGACCATCATTATGTTTGGAGGAAAAAGGGGGAGGCTTGCAAGCCGAAGAACACCATCCCAACCGTGAAGCACGGGGGTGGCAGCATCATGTTGTGGGGGTGGCAGCATCATGTTGTGGGGGTGCTTTGCTGCAAGAGGGATTGGTGCATTTCACAAAACAGATGGCATCACGAGGTAGGAAAATTACGTGCATATGTTGAAGCAACATCTCAAGACATCAGTCAGGAAGTTGAAGCTTGGTCCCAAATGGGTCTTCCAAGTGGAAATGACCCCAAGCATATTTCCAAAGTTGTGGCAAAATGGCTTAAGGACAACAAAGTATTGGAGTGACTTTCACAAAGCCAAGACTACAATCCTATAGAAAATCTGTGGGCAGAACTGAAAAAGCGTTTGCGAGCAAGAAGGCCTACAAACCTGACTCAGTTACACCAGCTCTGTCAGGAGGAATGGGCCAAAATTCCCTCAAATTATTGTGGGAAGCATGAGGAAGGTTACCCGAAACGTTTTACCCGAGTTATACAATTCAAAGGCAATTCACTGAATTAGTATTTGGTAGCACTTCTGACCCACTGGGAATGTGATGAAATAAATAAAAGCTGAAATAAATCAATTTCTACACTATTATTCTGGCATTTTACATTCTTAAAATAAACTGGTGATCCTAACTGACCTAAGACAGGGAATTTTGAAAAACTGAGTTTAAATGTATTTGGCTAAGGTGTACGTAAACTTCCGACTTCAACTGTATATAACATTCTGTTGGTTGCAAGAATTCTGTATAATAATTTAAATTGTAAAATTTTAAGTTTTGCGTACCAGTTCATAAACCATGTGCCATGGAATCGATACGTCAAAAATATCTTCCCAACTTTTTTTGCAATCTATATTGAACGGCTGTCAAGTTTTTGGTCTTTTAATGAAACTGGTATACTTTTTTATTCATCACAATTTTCTTTAACCAATGATGGTCATTAATGCAGGGCCGACAGACAAGTTCCTTACCTTTTCCCCCTTCCACTTTCCTCTTCCATTTTTTCCAGTAAGGCTGCAAATAGTTGGTTGTAATTTTGGGTCGAACAGTCTTTTCTGGTGGATTAAATTGAAATTGCAACCAACTTTCTATGGCATGTTTTTAAAATAGCAATATTTGGGAGATTATTTCCTTTTCAAATAATTGAAAGTGAGAGGATGTAATCTGAATAAAGGGGAAAGGCCTTTCTTGAACATAGGGTGAGACATTCTTACAAATTTGTTAGAGAACCAGTTTGGATTTAAGTATAACTTCTGGATGACTGAAGCCACGGTATTTATTGTAACACAGGGAGATACGGAGTGCAGATCCGGGGAAGCTTGGATGAGTTGTAGGAAACCAGATGTGAAGGCTGAGGCTGGAGTGTACTGGGTTGGGACAGGGGAAACAGGTCCAGAGGGGAATCCAAGGGAGTGGTGGTGTGGTGAGTCCAGAACAGGGTAGCAGGGTGGTGAGATGTGGAACAGGAACCAGAGTCAGGGTGGCAAAATGAGCAGAGATTACGATCTGGCAGAGTGGAAGTGGCAGAACTGAGTATTTGTAGAGGTCTTGATAATGGAACGAGTTGCAGCTGGTAGGGACCTGCTCTGACTCCAGCCACACAAACACACACAGAGAGAGAGAGAGAGAGAGAGAGAGAGAGAGAGAGAGAGAGAGAGAGAGAGAGAGAGAGAGAGAGAGAGAGAGAGAGAGAGAGAGAGAGAGAGAGAGAGAGAGAGAGAGAGAGAGAGAGAGAGAGAGAGAGAGAGAGAGAGAGAGAGAGAGAGAGAGAGAGAGAGAGAGAGAGAGAGAGAGAGAGAGAGAGAGAGAGAGAGAGAGAGAGAGAGAGAGAGAGAGAGAGAGAGAGAGAGAGAGAGAGAGAGAGAGAGAGAGAGAGAGAGAGAGAGAGAGAGAGAGAGACGGATGACCACTAGGGTGTGTGGCAGGAGCAGGTGTGACAGAAGCCTTTAGTGAGAGGTCTAATGCTTTAATATTTAATCATTTCTGCCCACCAAATTCACATTCATTGTATAAATAGTCCCATTTATTTTTGTCTGGCTTGCCTTTCCAAATAAAATGTATGATTTTTTTCTCATGTCATTTAAAAAACGGTTCACTAGGTGTAGGCAAGACCATAAACAAATAGGTGGGATATGACAAAAGTGTTCATCTGGGTGATTTTCCCAAAAATAGAAAGGTATTTACCTTTCCATGGTATCTTTCTATTTTATAAGAGATTCTCCAAAATTGAAATGTTCCAGGCATTTATATATAAAATCAGGTCATACTTTATCAAAAGCCTTTTCTAAAGTCTGCTATGAATATGAATACCAGGCCTGGTTTCCCAGATTTTTCATAGTGTTCTATTGTTTCCAGTACATGCTTTATATTATCTCCCACATATCGTCCATGTAAAAAACCTGTCTGATTAGAATGAATAATGTCCGACAACACCTTTTTAATTCTATGCCCTATTTATTTTTGCTATCAGTGTTGCATCACAACACTGAAGTTTTAAATGGACTGGATCTTTATATATACCACTTGTATCCTGCTTCAGTAATAATGGAATCCGACCTTGCTGCGTGTCTGATGACCTACCATTTACACAGGAGTGGTTAAAACATGCTTATAACGGTCCTCTGAGTATATCAAGAAAGGTTTGATACACCTCAACTGGTATGCCATCCAGCCCTGGAGTTTTCCCGAACTTAAAGGCTTTAACTGTATCAAGAAGTTCCTCCTCTGTAATTAGTCTAATTAGTCTGTATGGCTGTTCATTTGACATTATTAATAGAATAAAAAAAACGTACAATTAGCTTCGGTTAGAGGAGATGGAGGATACTGAAATGAAAACCAATGCTTAAAGTACTTTGCTTTATATTTCAAAATATCCTTGGCCCTGTGGAAGTCAGTAGTCACTCAGTAAATCGGCTCAGCCCGCTGAACAAGAGGAGAGCCTCCCATCCTCCACTCCTCCATTCTCCCAAGGCCTCTGATGTCAGCTTGAGTTCCTCACCTTCTTCCTCACGTCAGCTGTGTTCTGCCCTTTCCTTCAGGGCCCTGGCTCCTGCCCACGCTTCATACGGTATAAGTGATGATCGGAGAAATGAATCCTTCCGCTACGTCTCATTCCTTCTCTCCTTACACAGATCTCAAGGAGAGCAGAACGAACCTACTGCAAGCCCAGGTCCAACATTACAGGTGACTAAAGAAAGACTCCCCCGAAAAGAATGATTTGTTATTCTTATAGCAAAAACCGTCTATAGAGGTCCATGTATGGTTCAACATATCAATACATGAAACCATTGACTATTGGCCTAATTGATTTGTCTGTCCATAAAATGTATTTAATGGGAGTCTGTCAGAAATAGTTTATCAACACATAGTTCCACATCTTCGTCTATTTGGTTACTGATATAACATGACTTTGCTGAGGGAATTAGACTCGACGCTTGACGTCATAGTCTCAGTAGAGCCACAGCATGTGTTTCTCAGACTAAGAATTGCTTTAGTCCAAAGCATTCATTTCTAATGTTCTCTAGTGACAAAAGCTGAACCCACACTGTAAAGGGATTGACATGTCATTTACAGGCAGCTTGGTGGCAAGTAAAATTCTGTATTTCATATTACAGTACATCTTCTGTAATATAAATACGGTACCAAAGAAAGTACTATGTACAGAGTACACACTCTGCATAACTGTACAATTGACTTTATTATACCGTAAAAAAAGTAAAAGCTACTGTAATATTTCACAGTATTTTACTGTAATTTCAAGGGATTGGTGCAAGCAGGATGGCTGCTAGGTATAGTGCATTTTAATGCATATTTGGTGTTTTATGTCACTTGCACTTCTAGAGGCCTTAAAAAAGGCTTCCAAACTGGCAGTGGCCACTGGGCAAAACAGACCAAAAAGGACGTGGCAAAATGCTTGTCTAAACGTGACAAGCATTTTGCCACGTCACATTGATCTGTTTGCCATGTAGCCGCTGCCAGTTTGGAAGCCTTCTCCGGCGCTCAACGTCGCCAGTTGTCTCATCATTACCCGACACCTGACACCATCGTTACACGCACTTACGCCTCATGACACCGGGACTCCATCACCTTCCTGAATACCTCCACCATATCTGTCACTTGGTTCTTTCCTGAGGTGTTATTGACTGTTTCTCTTTCATGTCTGTACCCTTTTTGTGTTTCTCGTTTTGTACTATGTTCTATTTATTATTACATTTGCACTCCCTGTACTTGCTTCCCGACTCCCAACGTACACGTAGAGAATAAAGCCTCACCAAGGGGAAGCAAAAGGGATTATTTATTTTTATTTTTTACTGGTGACGTCGGGTCCAAGTGCCGCCGCCGACGCAACCGGGGATGCCTCGGCTGGCTCGTCAGGCTCCCATGCCTCAGCCGGCTCTACAGTTTCCTGTGCCTCAGCAGAAGCGACTGGCCCGCTCCTGGTCCTCGGGACCGTCCCTCTTGTCGGAGTCGTCCGGCGGCCGGAGCCGCGAGTCAGGAAAGGGGTACTGTCACGTTTCCTCCCGCTACCCCTCTCCGGCACTTGTTGTCGACCCTTGTCTCAACATTACGCACACCTACCACCATCATTACGCACACCTTCCACCATCATTACGCACACCTACCACCATCATTACGCACACCTACCACCATCATTATGCACACCTACCACCATCATTACGCACACCTACCACCATCAGTACGCTCACCTGTACCTCATGAGACTCACCTGGACTCCATCACCTTCCTGATTACCTCCACTATCTCAGTCACTCCCTTTGGTTCTTTCCTGAGGCGTTATCAACTCTGTTTCTCTTTCGTGTCTGCACCCTTTCATGTTTCTCATTTTGTACTATGTTCTATTTATTATAACATTTGCACACCCTGTACTTGCTTCCCGACTCCCAGCGTACACATTGCAATGCTCAACCATTTAATGACTTGCTGCCACTCCAATCTGTCCACTATACATTTTAAATTGATGGGGCACTATAACCACATTAGTTAAATCGGTGTAGCATTCTCACTCACGGGTGCAACAAATATAGCCTCTTCCAAGGCATACCTCAAAATATGTTAATGAGACAGAAACAACGATACCATGCACCCGCTAGTGGTCAAAAGGTTTTTGGCCCTCTACAGCTACCGTACTGTATTATGTGGGGTGGAATTACAATACCATTTGAAATACAGCAATTTCCCTACAATGCAACATAATTGGCAGTATGCCATAGTAAAACATTTAAGTTTTTTTTTACTGTTGATAATACCTTAAACCACCATGTTCTGTTACAGTGCATGTTCATGCTTCACTTAATTTCATTACCATTTTTCAACAGCCCCCCCACATCTTGTTCCCAGGCAGCACTTTAATCTCAGCAAACGCACCATCAATTTCAGGCGGTCCTGGCGGGATGTCTGTTTATCCAAGGACTGAGAGAGCATGATGGACGGGGGTGCCCAGGGGAGGGCAGGATACAGCTTTCCAGAGACAACCAAGAGTGTGTCCTCAAACAAATGTGTGTGTGTGTGTGGGTATTAGCTTTAGGTGTGTGTTTGTGTGCTTCCCGTACATGTCTACATGTCTATGTCAGATTATAATTTCTATTTCACGCTTTCATTGCTGTAATGTGAAATATGGCTGGGTTCCTAAAAATCTGTCTGTTGAGGCGAGGGGGGGGGGGGGGGGGGGGGGGGGGGATGATCTGGAGCTGGCCATGAGTGATCATCTGCTCTGGACATGAGACAGCTCCAGTGCCCAGCTGCCTACTACCCTGCCCAGCAGCAGCAGACAGTATTATCCCATTTGGACAGTTGATCAATCAGTTTGGTTGCCTTCGTTTGAACACAGCCAGACTTGATGTGCCAATGGGTTGGTTATACATGAGACGGTACAACCAATAACTAGGCCCTCTAACAGTTTCTCCAAATACTGGAGATGTGCAGGGAACCTGTTGATGGACTTGTGGCAAAGACATTCACTGCCCAAGCGTTCAATTCGTTTTAAATATAGAGAAACCTTTATAATAGAGGTCAAATAGCCTGATTCCATGTATGGATATCATATAATGGCAGGTCATATCCCCGATATCATCATTACACATGCCATTCAATTGACAATCTATTAATAATACGTAATACGACCCTTTGTAAGACCCGCTATCTGATTAAAGTCTGAACACCCAACCTTGGGTAAATCATACTGTCATGAATGTTTTATTAATTTGAAATTTCAGTCCCAAATAACTTTAGCCTACTTTTAGTCAAGTCAATGGACTTTATTTGCCTGAAGCTGGTACCTGCAGATTGGATGTGAAAACCCAGGGGACGCCAGTTACATTAGCGAATGTCACAGAGAAGCCAAGCTATCCCCATAACTCTCAACATTCCACCTCACCAGCTCTGCACCTTCACAGGAACATGTTGAGCAGATTGCATTGTGTACGGGTAAAACGTCTACCTAGTTTGTCTGCGTAGTTCATGTTAGAATACCAAGGGCAAAACTGTGCTCTCAGATGTGTTAGCCATATAGTTTATGTGTCTACAGAGTTTGAACTATAAAGCCAAGTGTTTGTGGGGGCGAAAACACAGACTTCGGAAGCTTTACAGCGCACACATCAAATTCAAGATCTCCGATGATAGATCGGTATTTGTTAAAGGATAACATACAATCTTGAGTTGAACAAGTAGAATATAGGTCCTCTCGCCTGTACAAAAAAACAAAAAGTCAATGATCTGTAGATGTGTATGCCTGTAATGGCATCATGATAGTGATATTATCTTAATGATCCACAGCTAGAACAATGACCCGTGTTGCTGCAGCTGTCGTCAAAAGGTCATTACAAAAATGTTGTTAACGGTAGATTCTTCCAGAAGCCAAGAGTCATCTGGCCATGCCAACATAATGACCACGAAACCATGAAGACTCCTTTAAGCAAAAGGTTTATGGCCATAAAAAAAAGTGCTTTACAGTAAATGTAGCGATTACTTGATGATTAGACTTCATTAGTCCCCAGATGACAACCCTGACCCACATGCACGATTTTATGGTATTAATATAATGACATAAATGTAGCTCTCCTGTCAAGGACTGTCATCATTCTCAAAACAGCCCAAATAGTACCAGAAACGCCAGGAAAACAATGTTGGTTAGGAGTTTACCAGTCCCAGATTAAGCATATAAAAAAAATGCTTAATCTGAAAAAACATTTTCACCCCAGTAGTAGTAGTATCTGTTGCAGATCGGCCTTATGTATGTTTATAGCACGCTTATCCTTGTACCTCGGCCAGGCTAAGTCTTTTTTTATTATCCTTGGAAACAGAATAAGACAGATCATGCTTGAGTCCCAACCTGCTGTGGAAGTCACTCCCTATAGAGGGATTTAGAGGATTTGGGATTTACATGTCCATGTGGCTTACATACCTGGGGCTGTCGCTGTCCTCTGGCCTGCATCTGCATCTGCTGCCCTGTTTACAAGGCCACTACAGATCACTGGAGATCTATCTGCATGGCTGATAGATGATACAGGCAATTTATCACTGGACCAGTAGGACTTGACGTATAGTTTATTATTTCCTAAACACAATATCCACACATTTTTCACATTTGTGTTTTTTTTTTTTAAATCAGAAATGACTGCTTCAAGGTACCTTCAAGTGTTTGTAAAATATTACTTTCTCAGATTTCGTATTCATACATTTCAGATTTTTTTTGTAAAACGCTATGTACAGTTGAAGTCGGACGTTTACATACACTTATGGTTGTAGTCAATAAAACTCATTTTTTCAACCACTCCACAAATTTCTTGTTAACAAACTATAGTTCTGGCAAGTTGGTTAAGACATCTACTTTGTGCATGACACAAGTAATTTTTCCAACAATTGTTTACAGACAGATCATTTCACTAATAATTCACTGTATCTCAATTCCAGTGGGTCAGAAGTTTACATACACTAAGTTGACTGCCTTTAAACAGCTTGGACAATTCCAGACAATGATGTCATGGCTTTAGAAGTTTCTGATAGGCTAACTGACATCATTTGAGTCAATTGGAGGTGTACCTGTGGAGGTATTTCAAGGCCTACCTTCAAACTCATTGCCTCTTTGCTTGACATCAAGGTAAAATCAAAAGAAATTAGCCAAGACCTCAGAAAAAAAATTGTAGACCTCCACAAGTCTGGTTCATCCGTGGGAGCAATTTCCAAGTGCCTGAAAGTACCATGTTCATCTGTACCATGTGCATCTTCATCCCAGAACAACAGCAAAGGACCATGTGAAGATGCTGGAGGAAACGGGTACAAAAGTATCTATAGCCACAGTAAAACGAGTCCTATATCGACATAACCTGAATGGCCACTCAGCAAGAAAGAAGCCAATGCTCGAAAACAGCCATAAAAAAGCCAGACTACGGTTTGCAACTGCACATGGGGACAAAGGTCATACTTTTTGGTGAAATGTCCTCTGGTCTGATGAAACAAAAATATAACTTTTTGGCCATAATGACCATCGTTATGTTTGGAGAAAAAACGGGGAGGCTTGCAAGCCGAAGAAGACCATCCCAACCGTGAAGCATGGGTGTGGCAGCATCATGTTGTAGGGGTGCTTTGCTGCAGGAGGGATTGGTGCACTTCACAAAATAGATGACATCATGAGGCAGGAAAATTATGTGGATATATGGAAGCAACATCTCAAGACATCAGTCAGGAAGTTAAAGCTTGGTTGCAAATGGGTTTTCCAAGTGGACAATGACCCCAAGCATATTTCCAAAGTTGCGGCAAAATGGCTTAAGGACAACAAAGTCAAGGTATTGGAGGGCCATCAAAAAGCCTTGACCTCAATCCTATAAACTATTTGTGGGCAGAACTGAAAAAGCGTGTGCGAGCAAGGAGGCCTACAAACCTGACTCAGTTACACCAGCTCTGTCGGGAGAAGTGGGCCAAAATTCACCCAACTTATTGTGGAAAGCTTGTGGAAGGCTACCCAGAACGTTTGACCCAAGTTAAACAATTTAAAGGCAATGCTACCAAATACTATTTTTACAAGGATTAAATGTAAGCAATTGTGAAAAACTGAGTTTAAATGTATTTGGCTAAGGTGTATGTAAACTTCCGACTTCAACTCTATCTTTTAATGAGCTGGAATGAAACGTTCTCTGTCTCATCTAGCTATCGTAAAATGAATGCACTGACTGTAAGTGTTACATCTGCTCCTGCCACGCCTTCTACTTCTCATCCTGTGTCTCCTACCCTGCCGCCACTCCCCCAGTGCTCTCTCTCTCCCCCTCTCTCTCTGTGTGGTTGTATGTGATTGTGTGAGTGGAGACAGGTGTGCTAGAGACAGAGCAGATCCCCACCAGCTGCAACCTGTTCCATAATCAAGACCTCTACAAATACTCAGCCCTGCCACTTCCACTCTGCCAGATCGTAGCCTCTGCTCAGTCAGTCTGTGGTTCAAGCTGTTTGTTCCGACATGGAGCTTGTTATCCTTTTGTGCCTGTTTTTCACTCAGCTACAGTTCCGTCCACTCTGACTCAGGTCCCTGTCTCCGGTCCCTCGTCTTGTCAGTCCTGGTTCCCTGCCCTCTACTGCTTCTTTGGATTCGGCTCTGGACTTGATTACCCTGCCCTTATTTTCCTTGCCTCAGCCTCAGTTTCTGGTTTCCTGCTACCTGCCCAAACTTCCCCTGGCCTTCACCCCATCTCCCCTTGATTTTCAATAAATACCTTAGTTACCTTATCCCTGTCTCCTCGTCTGAGTCTGCACTTGGGTTCACCGGGTTCTCCACGCGTAACAGTACGATCTGGCCATAGATATCAACCCAGCATATAAAACATGTATTTATTTGTTACTTTTGACTGTGTAAAAACTAGCAGACTGAAATGAAACCATCAAGTCTGCCATTGAACATCCCCATGCCATGATTAGATAGTGAAAAAATGCACTTCTTTCAGAATTTCATTAAACAATAAAAGCTCATTTACCAACATTTCTGAAAATGGATATGTAGCATTTTGGAATGAAACTTAATTTTCTCCTCTGCTAGAAAACAGATACCAATTGTGGCTGAAAGGGAAATATTTCCTCCCAACCAGTGTGAAAAACTATTTAGTGTCATTAAAACCAGAAACTTGTTGATGCGTTTCAAACGCGTAACGATGTTGACGCAATTGCTCTGTACATTGAATGCAATTGATTAGGTGTCATTTGCCTTGATTCTTATCTTTTCACAAAAGCTTCACTTTTTTTTGTGGATTAAAAACGAATGCCAGCCTGGTTGAACTGATGTGATTCCAACCGAGTTCATGTTCACATGATTTAATAGATTTAGATTTGTATTCTTTTCCCTGTAGGACAGATCTTAAAGATAATTGAAACTTGATTATATTGATGTTGTCTCAGGGGTGGGACAGACTGGAACATACTGTTATGCTTGCCCAGGGGCGATGTTTTCTCAATCTCTCAGTCACTCATGAATTCAATTAATCAGTCGGCTTACCTGCAACACTCACCGAACAAAAATCTTTACCTTTGTAGTGATAAAGTGTGGAACTTGTCCAGAGTAAAAAAAGTTACAAGTTGTCACTGACAGTTTCCTAATCCTCAAGGGCCGGACCCACAGGCAGGTTGACGTTTATTGTCATGAATCTTTTCTGGAGGTAGACCTGCACTAGATGGGCAAGCTGCATGACCAAAATTGGCTATGTCGTAAAAATGGATGAAAACAAAAATGTGCTTTATTTTCTTTATCTGCAGAACTGCCTCCAGGTCAAGATTCATGACAATAAATGCCAATCTGTGACACACAGGTGCTACAGTCAGCCAAAAACCATTAGTGGCTGACAATACCATCGGCCAATGGAGATTTTTTAATGCCCTTGATTCCTTAGGGTCGCTGTTACCATTTCTTGCATTAGAGAGGTTAAAAAAAAATGTTTTACATACACTACCAGTCAAAAGTTTTAGAACACCTACTCATTCAAGGGGTTTTCTTTATTTTTTAAACTATTTTCTACATTGTAGAATAATAGTGCAAACATCAAAACTATGAAAGAACACATGGAATTATGTAGTAACCAAAAAAGTGATAAACAAATCCAAATATATTTTATATTTGAGATTCTTCAAAGTATTCACCCTTTCCGTTGATGACAGCCTTTAAGGAGTTCCCACATATGCTGAGCACTTGTTGGCTGCTTTTCCTTTACTCTATGGGTCCAATTCATCCCAAACCAACTCAATTTGGTTGAGGTCGGGGGATTGTGGAGGCCAGGTCATCTGATGCTCACACTCCTTTTTGGTAAAATAGCCCTTACGCAGCCTGGAGGTGTGTTGGGTCATTGTCCTGTTGAAAAACAACTGATAGTCCCACTAAGCCCAAATCAGATGGGATGGCATGTCGCTGCAGAATGCTGTGGTAGCCATGGTGGTTATTTGTGCCTTGAATTCTAAATACATCACAGTGTCACCAGCAAAGCACCCCACACCATAACACCTCTTCCTCCATGTTTTACAGTGGAAAATACACATGCAGAGATCATCCGTTCACCCACACCTCATCTCACAAAGACACAGTGGTTGGAACCAATAATCTCCAATTTGGACTCCAGACCAAAGGACAAATTTTCACCGGTCTAATGTCCATTGCTCGTGTTTCTTGGCCCAAGCAAGTCTCTTCTCCTTATTGGTGTCCTTTAGTAGTGGTTTCTTTGCAGTAAATATGACCTTGAAGGCCTGATTCACACAGTTCCCTCTGAACAGTTGATGTTGAGATGTGTCTGTTACTTGAACTCTGAAGCATTTATTTGGGCTGCAATTTCTGAGGCTGGTAACTCTAATGAACTTATCCTCTGCAGCAGAGGTAACTCTGGGTCTTCCTTTCCTGTGGCGGTCCTCTTGAGAGCCAGTTTCATCATAGCGCTTGATGGTTTTTGCGACTGCACTTGAAGAAACGTTCAAAGTTCTTGGAATTTTCCATATTGACTGACCTTCATGTCTTAAAGTAATGATGGACTGTCATTTCTCTTTTCTTATTTGAGCTGTTCTTGCCATAATATGGACTTGGTCTTTTACCAAATAGGGCTATCTTCTGTATACCACACCTACCTTGTCACGACACAACTGATTGGCTCAAACACATTAAGAAGGAAAGAAATTCCACAAATTAACATTTAATAAGGCACACCTGTTAATTGAAATGCATTCCAGGTGACTTCCTCATGAAGCTGGTGGAGAGAATGCCAAGAGTGTGCAAAGCTGTCATCAAGGCAAAGGGTGGCTATTTGAATTTGAATCTCAAATATAAATTATATTTTGATTTGTTTCACTTTTTTGGTTACTATATGATTGCATATGTGTTATTTCATAGTTTTGATATTTTCACTATTATTCTACCATGTAGAAAATAGTAAAAATAAAGAAAACCCCTTGAATGAGTAGGTGTTCTCAAACTTTTGACTGGTAGTGTACACTGTACATCATGAAAGGAAAGTCCCCATTGGTGTCTGAATGTCATTAATAAAAGTCCCACAGTCAGTCAGTCTATGTCAGTAATTGCCATTGAGTCCCATTGTCGTAACCAATCTAATTCCATGAAACAGATGGTTCCTCTGTTGGTGACTATGGGAAAAAGAACAAGCAATCGACCCACCAGAGTGACAATGCTCCCCATTTCCACTTTAGACCTTGCTCGTCCCAGCAGGGGAGATGCACTGTCATGCCACGGCAATGTTTTGCAGAGACACAATGGGTATGTCCCAAATGGTACCTTATTCCCTACATGGTGCACTTATTTTGTGCACTACCCTATGGGCCCTGGTCAGAATCAGTGCACTAAATAGGGAATATGGTGCCATTTGGGACGCAGCTAATGAGAGAAGACTGTGATACTGCGACATGCTGATAGCCCATTAACAACCTATTAACACAGGGAATATTGTCATTGCATCATTTGATCCCACATCATGTCATATTCACAGGTAGCCTCTACAGAGATGGGTTTTCCAGAGTGTTTCAGCGTTGAAATGTCACATCCAATGTCCAAACTTCAACAGGGGGTAATAAACAGAACAGATGGGTTGATGGGAATTTAAGTGGCATACAATTTACCCCACAGAGTCCCCATCACAGCTTTCCTAGATCAACTCCCAGAATTAATTGCAGTGGAACTCAATCCATTGTCCGGCTAGGCGTATTGTTGGATCAGGAACAGTAGTGCTCAACTCAAACACACAACGCACCAGCAGTTCATATATTGTAAACAAACCAAAAATCTCTCTGCAGTCATTTGTTATGCTTTGTCATCTTTGAATAGAACAAGGATTGAAGGCGTACAGTGATCCTTTCCAGCGCAAAGACACCCGTACAGTTACTAATCCCTTTGTTTAGAGTAGCATAATGAGTAGCATAAGAGTAGCATAATGAGTAGCATAATGAGTAGCATAAGAGTAACATAATGAGTAGCATAAGAGTAGCATAATGAGTAGCATAATGAGTAGCATAATGAGTAGCATAATGAGTAGCATAAGAGTAGCATAATGAGTAGCATAAGAGTAGCATAATGTAATCTAGACTGCAAATAATTATGGAAAGATTCAAAGGAGGTCCCATCTCTACTTTCCAGCTAATGTCTAAGTGGATGGATACGAGATCCATCTCTATGTAATGAGGTGTGTATGGAGATCGAGCCAATATACATATGACCGAATTACAGTTGGAATGTCCCACGTGAATAAGGTCTATTACAGTCCACTCAAGTAATGAAACAGCTGGAGCTATTTCTGGACCATCTGTCGGTGTCTCAAACAAGCCATTTCCACAACACGTCTACAATACAAAATTCAAGCCCACCTGTCACCTGCAGCTCCTTGGAAGGTGTTAAAGGGTCTGATGGGACTGATGAGAATAATGTCTTTTAATTGGCATTTGTATCGAACAATATGTTCCAAATTGGACTGAGTCATTAGACACCGTGGCCAAGCAGACGTTTCTTTGGTGTGACCACCACAGGCATATCTGAACAACGTAGGCGCACACATACGGTTACATTCCTGGTTAAAAGGTTATTTTCCTCTTGAATAAGGAACACGAGAGTGTGCACAGGAGATCATCTCGAATTGGCAGTGTATTAAGCCCTTGACAGAGGAGACGACATGACCACATCCGTAGATCTCTCCATCTGGGCCCGCTCAAAGGGTAGCAGGGATATACCACAGGCCATTATCCAATGAGGCCCTGCCAATTATGATGGTTGCGACCGATAAGAAGGATGCATTTTGGGAACACGCGCTCACTCAACAAGTGCATGCCCGTTTTAACAGATTCACCGTGTGCAGAGTAACATTCTGCTGTCTCTTCTCATACTCAACACGTGCCTAGTCGTGTTAAAATGACCAGGAATCCACCAAATAAGTGCGTTAGAGATTTATAGTCCAATTAAACTTTTCCCAAATGCCATTAATGTCTGTCTCTACTGAGGATTAAAAACAAGCTATTTGCCAACTCACAATGTTCCCTCAGAGATTCGGAGCACTGCCCATCCACTTCATTTCCTGGTCTCAAACTGGGGCTGAGGCAGCTCTCTATACCATTACATTATGTTCTACCACCAGATGCAGCAGCCTGTGTTGAATGGGTGTTTAAATGAGGCTTTTATGTCCCGCTTGCATAAATACTTTTTACATTTTATATCCACAACAAGTATACTGTACCCAGCGCTGTCATGTCCATAGGAAAAAGCCGTTTCAGACTAGCACGTTAGAGTAGCTAGCTCGTCTAACTCTCTTAGCTGGCAATGTTGGTAGACTTTAGAAAAGCAAGCAATAACTAAATGCACTGACTAAGACTCACACTCCTTTCAATCTTCTACTCCGCTTTTAGCGGAGATGCACATTTTGTTTCTTTGAAAAAAGAACCACCATTTAGAGGGACACAGACAGTTCAAGGGGTATGCGTAGATGTGCATTAAAATATTATTATTATTATTATTTATTTTTTTACGTAGAATCAAGCGTAAGGATTATGGCTCTAGATTCCAGGAAATTGCTGTTTCAGGTGTTTGAAAAATGCGAAATTCTCTAACTTACGGACGGGGAGCATAACACCCGTGCGAACTACCCCCCTCCCTCCCCAGCCATTCTCACGTATTTTGTCCCTCCTGCCCTCCTCAGATTTTTGGGGTGCATGACGCAGCTGACTGTACCATTTATTCGGAGTGATAGAAGAATCTATTGTCTGTGGCTACATGTCTGTGTATTTGTGGATCATGTATCTACAGCAATTGTGCTTCTACTACAGTAAACCGATCAATGTGGTCCATGTTTAACCCATCGTATCCCAAATCTATTGCCCCCTTTCGTGTCTCCACTCTAAAAGGTTTCCACTGTTTTGATTTACTCTTTTTTCAGAGAGAAAAATCTCATCTTGTGTCAGCCCGTGTGTATATACTTTCGGAGAGCATGGTCTCCCAGGAGAGCGTTGCCATTGGCTCAGTAGACCACTCAGTTTTATTGCTTTCACTGTCTCTTCATTCCCAATACAGTTGAAACCCAGAATTGGCAAGAGACATCAAGAGGCAGGTAGTTACGATAGTATAGAGATGTTTACTGAGGATGCATCAGGGAGATTGATACATTCTCTGTTTCACCGATTCAATATCTTTTACGTACATCCAGTAGATGCCAATGCTTTTGTCACGGAGCAACACTGCCACTCAGGGGTACACATCACAACTTTTCTACAGGAGACAGAAATGTGAATGGTATGAATCTCAAGTAAAATGAACATGGTGTAACTGGTGAAAAGTATGTCCTTGTATTCATTTGATCATCTTTATTGATTATCTATGTTATATGTTTAATAGCATCTCGCAAAGCACAGTTCAATTTGAAAACAATTTTCGTAAAAACAGAATTCAATTCAAGGTATTGCCTGGAATTCAACATTTTTTTTTTGGGGGGGGGGGTCAAAATCAAACTGGAGAATACTTGTTTTACTTGCCAGACCATGTCCAATGAATGGGGTAGCTGATTACACATGCATTGTTAGTGATAACAATTGAACCATTTTAGAGCCGCAGAAATGCATGAATATATTACATTGGCTCTTAGCTTTACAGTATACAAGAAAAGTGCTCTAAGCTTTGTTGGCAAAAACTATTCTATGACGTTTCAGGACTAAACCAATTTGGCTTTGTCAACTCTGACAAATCACAGGCAATGAAACAAAGTGCGTTAACCATTTGTAGGCAAACAGGGTATAAGAAACCTATTGAATCTAAATGGGACCAAATGGAAAAATACAAAGTTTGCATTGACATTTCAGTATTTTATCAAACTAAAGTTCCTACTTTATAATTTACTGGCTTTCTCTCTCTCTCTCTCTTGTTTAACTGGTGCCTAGCTACTCGTCTTCATGGTGCTCGCAGAAATCATGGCAACAGACAGTTACCATGGTGATAAATGTCATGAACTCTTGGAAGTCCAATTCCGAGTCTCCGTCCGTGTCCAGGCTCTCCATCAAACTGTCCATAGTGGCCTGGTCCTTCACTTGCTGAGGGCAAAAACAGATAAACAGAGATAGACAAGGTCATATTTGATGACTAAAGGTGCATTGCACAAAATTTACAGCCGGTTTTATGGTCATTTCACCCATTGATTCGAGAATAATAACGTATGAATGCCTCCCGAGCTCAGTGCAACAAAGCCTGTAGAGTCATACATGATGTATTGATAAATGTGCATCACGCTTTAACCGCAGCCTCGATCCAAGCTGCATGTTCAATGTAAACAATGGCGTGTGAAATATTGTAGTGAAATATGGTAAGGATATACCTACCCCTGTAAGGGCTGGCAGCTCCTCATTGATCAAGTCTTTCAGTTCACTTTTCTTCAGTTTGTGCTTGTCTCCTTCTTTCTCTGTGTACCTGTGGAACACCTCCATGATGGTGGCAAGTGAACTCTCCAGGTCAGTCATTGTGGTTTGTAATGTGATCTATAAAGTATAGCAAAAAAAACAAACATTTGTATCTCTCGGGCCTACTATGGGACATAAACAACATGTACAGATGTAGGATCTTAATTCGTTTGAGTTGGCTACAGCAGGGGGGGAAGAAATCCTGCAGCAACAGGAAATACGAATGATTATGTGGATAATAATTCATGGAGATTTTTGTAAGGGGGTTGATACATTTCTCATCAAGGAAAATCAAGTCTGAAATTTCAAAGTGGAAATAACACACTTCAGAAGTTTATTTTTATTTTTATACCTCAAATACACGACAAGTTTTACATTTCCTGCGTTGGAGGAAGCTGCAACAGGGTGAATAAAACAGTAAGATCCTACACCTGTGTGCAGTCATGTAACTTCAATGCATCAGATGGTGACATTCTATCTCTCAGACCTCTCTCTCTCTCATACAAGGACAGCACAGTGGTTAGCGGGGAGTAATCAAGATACTCGTACAATTTAAAATACAATTTTAAGCCTGTCATTACACTATACGAAGCCCCAAATCAAACGAATGCCCCCAGTTACTCAATAAGAAACAGCAGAAAATCTTGACTTACCAGTGTGTCTCGGACTGAGACAAAGGTTATCTGCAGATGAGAGTGAGTAGTGGCTGTGGAGGAACAAAGACTATAGGCTTTTATAGTTGGTGTGGGGAGGGCCTAGTGCCTCTGGTCAACCACCCTGCCAGTCCAGCACACTGACCAATAGGCTCTTTTTCACCCTCTCACTCCACTATATTCTCACGCAGAATTCACCATTGATGGCTATGCCAGTCTTTTACCATGTTAAAATGGTCAATTTACAGTATTGTTTGAATACCATTGTTTTGAATGACAGTATGGCTTTGAGATGAATTTGTGGATTTGAGCTTCCAGGTTTACAACTGATGTGTAAGAAAGATTGCGTTGTATCACAACAGGCTATCTAATGTTCATATGATTGTACAGGCAATACTTTTTTTTTGGTCCTTAAAAAGGTTAGACAATTTACAGTTACGAACTGTATACCCCGTTTAAAGTATTACCAAACGAATTAGGCTAAAACAAACAAACAGGCCTTTAACCTCCCCCTACACGTCTCCCTAACCTCCACCCTTAAACCACTTTACCTGTGATTGTAAAGAGGATTTTCTATGCAATGGCCATTTGTATTGATCCCTCAGACTTAGGACCTTCTGGTTTCCACAATCCCCACCAGCGTTTTGTCTGAGACAATGGCCTGTTTTCGGAGGAAATGGATGGTTGTGCATGTTAATGAACACATTTCTTTTCACTTGTGGAGTTGGCCAGACGTGTGCCCTATGCATCCCCGGACTACTAAGTAGGCACAGCCATCCATGTCAACCTCATGTTAAAAAAAGTGAAACATGTTGTGTTGTTTCACCAGGATGAATATATGCCTGAACTGTAGGAATGATAAGTGATACAGTTAACTAGGGCAGAAATAGAGAGGGCTCAGATTTAGTTGATTTACCATTGAGCTAAGTCTTCCAAATGTGAGGTGTCTAAAGTCTAGGTATGCATAAGATACAAAAAGCTTAACCTAGAGTAGCAACATAATCCCTTATCATTTAATTAAAAAGAGGTTGAAAACAAATGTGATCAAGTTCCAGAATATATTGAATTCCTGTTCTGCTGACTTCACCCTCCCACAAACTCCCTCAACTCTCTGGCCAGCATCTGTTTTGCATTCTTCTCAGGAAGCATTTGGGAGAAAGTGCTTTTTCCTGCATGATAAATGTTTCTTTGTCTCTTCCTAAATATATTTCACATACTTCTGACAACAGTTGACCATTGTCCACTGAAAACAGTTGTTCTTGTGTGAAGAAATCACCGTTGCTTGCTTTGAAAGACTGTCTATAGTCATTGTAGTCAGATGACCATATAAACAGATCCAGTCAAATCCACAATCTATCAATTTCATACCTCTTCTCTCTCCAATTCATTCATTAAGCATAAAACAAACTACGTTCTGGAAAATGTTATTGGTAGGAGGTTGAGTTTTTCAATCCTCTGCTCAAATCATATGCACTCTATCCAATGACCTGACAGGACTATTGGGCGGGTAGGTGAGAGTTGACAACGTGACTCCGAGCTGAGAATAAATCTCTCTCTCTCTCTCTCTCTCTCTCTCTCTCTCTCTGATCAATGATGATCCTATGAGAACAAACAAATCAGTGTAATGGGGAATGCAGCATTATTTCAGTGTATCGCGTATCAAGTGAAAGGGTTCATACAGTTCAAGATGAAGAGAATAGAGTACTGTATTTGTATTGGGTCTGGTGGGTCTGACGAGTCGGGTGGACTTGTGACTTCACATCTTTAAGAGATGCATATGATGAGCCACGGTGGTGGGGGATGCTGGGATTGTAGTGAAGACACGACAGACTGTCACTCCTCGTCCATATCGGCTAGCGATCCATCAATGTCTTTAATATTGCTATTGATACTGGTGTTAACCCAACCCCAAAACTGTTTTATATGGCTTGGAGATGTTGGTAGACAGATTTGTTTTACTTGTGGCTTAAAGCAAGAGTCCTTAATTGAAACAATAAGAAAGTGCTCACCCCAACTCTATTTTGGTAAAAAGCTGAGGGACGGGCCTGGAGAAATGTAATCACTCTGAAATTCATGGATATCATGGATGTTTTGAGGTTATACAGTGTTTGTTTACGTTTTAAATTGTTTACAAATGTTGGAGTAAAAAACAAGCATATATTTTGGGATCTGATGGGGTACGACAGTTGAACTAAGCTCATTTATATGTCATATTCTTCAAGAATCAATGGGTATATATCATGAATTTATAAGTCCAAAATGGATGTAGCAAATAAGGATCCTAGAATTCTAGTTCAGTACTTTTTTTTGTTTACATTTGAGTTTACATCTTACAAGTTAAATATCCCCCCTTACAATGTTTAAGAAACAATTTCTCGCTGTATCTCTCCAAAAGAGAATGTCAGCTTTTGTAGTGTGAGATAATGCGGTCTCCCTGTGTTTTGCTGTAACCATGGCTACAGGTCAGAGCCTCTAGCTGAGTTGAAAAGGTTTGCCAAGTGGCTGACTCATCCCTGGCAGAGTGCATGGAGCTCTAGTGGTCTGGACACTGACTAGGGGAGTAACCAGGGGTAGAACTAAGAAAACAACACTTCGGTTTGGTCATCTGAGGACATACAGTATGTTCTCATCTCTCTCCTTCTCTCCCCTTCTCTACCATTCGCTCCCCTTATCTCCCCTGATCTCCCCTTTTCTCTCATCTCTCCTTCTCTTCCATTCTCTCCCCTTCTCCAATTGGTAGATTTCTACTTCAACTGGGATATATATATATATATGTATATATTGCTTGTAAGTCATGCATTAGAGTGGGGCTTTAGGTTAACCAGTTATTCCACTGATCCTCTTAGCTTGCCATTTAAAAGATCTCCAGAAATGTCATGTTTGGACTCGTTGCCACAAGGTGGCACCCATGCTGTACATAGAGGACAAGTTTCAAGTCTCAAGACACATAGAACAACGTTAGCAGTTTCACCATGTACAACCCATCAGATTAAAAAGACTCTATCAGATTTATTTTTAATTTTTAAACGCACTGGTTATGATATGGGTGAGGAGAGAAAGTCACATCCTGTCACATCACACTGCTTTTATGAGAAGGAAATGTGACGTTTCGTTCAACACACTCAGACACTTCCTTTTCCTCTGGATTCAATCTGTGTTCAGGGACACCACTCCTCATCAACACTGCATCTATTAACATATTTGGTGTACTCGACATGTTGTCGCCAAGTCCCGTCGCCAGCGTTTGCACAGATAAGCAGAGCATTTCACTGGAATTGAGTGGCGAAAAGGTTGAGGAAGGTTAGGGACGATCTATTCCGCAAAGTAATGAACTCTATATGGTGAGGTGGTTTGTTAGCAGCGACTCCCAGAACATTTCCCTCTGAAGAAAATAGATATCTGGAATTTGTCCATTCATTATATGATAGGAGTTAGATGAGAGTTAGATTTTATAAGGATAACAATGTTACGGTATTCACCACTAGAGGGAAGTAACTAAACACTTTAAGAAGTTGTGACTTCAGCTCTTGAATGCTTGGCATACCCACATACAGAACACCCATTGGCTGGTAGTAGGCTCTTACAACCCATCTCAGTAGGCTTGTGAAAGCCAATCAGATCAAGACGTATGCCATAGAGCGCGTTCCTCTGCACATGTGTTGCTGATGCATGCCAGATCTTACAACGCCTGGATGGGCATTTTACCTATCAACGCGACCAGTCGCTTTCCCCTGCTCAGATGTTGCATGCATCCATTCAATGGTCACATGCCACATAATTGACTGTGTAGTCGGGCACCAGATTGCTATAAAATATGATGTGATTAGCTGATACGTAAAATACCTTATCCAGGCGTTGTAAGATCTGGCATGCGTCAGCAACGCCTGGGCAGAGAAACACACCCACCATCTTCTCGATGTCACAAGATGGCCATGTGATGAGATAAGTGTGGGCCAACTTGGAGTCTTCACACTTGATATATAATAATAATATGCCATTTAGCAGACTCTTTTATCCAATGAGATTCACTGTCATGCGCGCATACATTTTAAGATATGGGTAGCCCCAGCAGGAATCGAACCCCTTAACCCTTAACTTTGCGAGCACCATGCTCTACCGACTAAGCCACACAGGACCACTTGCACTGCTTACTGACGCATTGATTGGTAGTCATCATCACTGTGTATATATTAGACAAATACTGTGCCAATACTGACACTCTATCCACCTTGGCAGTTGTCTGAAGATTGGCTGATGACACCCACACTGGATTAACTACTAACTGGCAATTGGCCTTCTTCCTGAGTGCCTCTCAGTTCATCACAGAGTAATCACGAGAGAGCCTATATCCGCCAATGCTAATCCTGTGTGTGTGTTCCAATGCAACTCTCACTGAAAGTAGGACAGGGGTCAGGGGATACAATCCCCACCCACAATCTACTTAATCTTCATCCCCCCCACAAAGAAAACACCCAGATGGACAGACATCCTTGTTGGCCAACATTCTAAGTATATTTCCTGTGTACTACAGATCTATTTCCTGTGTACTTTAGAATGATTGTACACTACCTGTACGGACCAATTTTTCAATGCCAGATACACATACTGTAATATTAACTAGTCTTTAACTATTCATATTTCCATATAGCAAAGAAAGCAACAATAGGCCAATTTAGAGGGGGTTTATTTGTTGATTGGAGAACTTGCAGATTGAAGCTCAACTCAGTTGTAATTCAGACTTGGCAACAGTAGTGCTCCTCTGTTTGTATACACTTGCAAATGAAGTGGCTCAGTCAGGAGACTTCTAGAAGTGACCAGGGACAGGAATAGCAACATATACACCCCTAGATAGATTATGGGTCAGTGTACTAGCAGGGCTGGGGATGAGAGGTGTGTGTGTGTGTGTGTGTGTGTGTGTGTGTGTGTGTGTGTGTGCCTGCTTGTGTGTGTTGGCTAATCCTGTCATTCAGACTCTCTACTAACTCTGGCAACTGCCTCAGTGAGACAGACTGCTAAAGTCCGCCAGGCCTAACACCATATGTGGGTCTCCGGTCTCTGCCGGAAGAGACGCCACCAGAAGAGACAAACAAACAAAACAAACCACTGTGGAAGAAACTGAGGTCACATGACATCAGGCCATGTAGCTCTAGGCTTAGCAAAGGGTATTACCAGAACTACATGGGGCAGCTGAGACTTTGGAACAAGTCTCGACTTGTTCTGAATTCTTTGTATAACACCAGAGTAATAACTACTGTGATATATTTTTGCATGTATGGTCTTACAACCAGAGGTGGAGGCTGATTAGGAGAAGACAAGGTCTCATTATTATACTAAAATGACAGTAGCCTCAGGTAGCAATGGGAACAGCCTTCATGAGTATTGCCTGGTAGGCCTACTCTCTTCCTCAGATCTAGGCACGCAGCTATTTAGAAATGATTTGTAATAGAACTGGGGATTTCATTATGGTAATAGGAATGGGATTAAAGAGGTAGGGTGCCTCTGTTTAAGGGTGCTACTGATAAAGCAGAGAACACCTTGATTAGTTGCACTATTACCAACAGCCAGAAGCCTCTCTGAAATCGTTTTGAATAAATTAGAATACAGCTACAGTACTGTAAGACAAAATTTCATGGTAGAATTGCTTGGTTTTGCTACAATTGCCATGTTATCGTTTACATTTTTATTTTTTATTGAACCTTTATTTAACTAGGCAAGTTAGTTAAGAACAAATTCTTATTTACAATGACGCCTGATAAATTACTATCAATTCAGCATTAGTTTAGCTTTAAAATGATGCTTAGTCAAAGCATATCTGGAAGGAATGTTATGCCATTCTGTGCAGATCTACAGAGCTCATTTGCTGTGAATACTGCTTTCCCTCCTGAACCATATGAGGGGATATAATTCACAGTAATGTATGGGGGTGGTACCCCTACAGTAACTCTGTAGCTTATTATACAGTACAATTCATTACTGGCCTCTCTCTACTACACTCCAATCATGTTGGACACACACACACACACACACACACATTTTAGAGCTGAGCAATTGGACGGGAGGAAACGGCCATGTAACCTTTTTGAAGGGTGTGGTAGTTTTCACTTGCATCCCTTCGGTCTCTATAATAAGTCTGTAAAGTCCACTGGTTCTGCTAGAGGACAGATTTATCTGGCTTTTTATGGAGCAACTCTCTGCTTTAATGTTAGTTCAATTGTGAAAATCACATTTGCCGTTTCACATGTTCGCAAAATCCACACGTGACGATCACATTTGCAGTTTCACATGCAAGAAAATTCCACATGTAAAAATCTCACTTTCACATGTGGAATTGCAGGTTCACATTTGAAAAACATTCACATATGAAATTGGAAGTTCACATGTGGGGGTGAAATAGTGTTATTCTCCTCATACTGCATGTGAAAAGCTGATGTTAACGTGTTGCTGTAGCAATGTTTTCCACATGTGAAATTGCAAATTCTGTCATTTCATTCTGTAAAAAGGCACCATGAGTATAATAATTAAAGTGTGTTAAAAATAATGATTTATTATTTATTATTGTAGTCCTCCATGGTGATACTGCATTCAGAAGGTATTCAGACCCCTTGACTTTTTCCACATTTTGTTACGTTACAGCCATATTCTAAAATGGATTCAATGTTTTTTTTCCCTTCAGCAATCTACACACAATACCCTGTAATGACAAAGCAAAAACTGTGTTTTAGATTTTTTTCATATCACATTTATATAAGTATTCAGACCCTTTACTCAGTACTTTGTTGAAGCACCTCTGGCAGTGATTACAGCCTCAAGTCTGGGTAGGACACTACAAGCTTGACACACCTGTATTTCGGATGTTTCTCCCAATCTTCTCTGCAAATCCTCTCAAGCTCGTCAGGTTGGATGGGGGAGCGTCGCTGCACAGCTATTTTCAGGTCTCTCCAGAGATGTTCGATCGGGTTCAAGTCCGGACTCTGGCTGGGCCACTCAAGGACATTCAGAGACTTGTCCTAAAGCCACTCCTGTGTTGTCTTGGCTGTTTGCTTAGGGTCGCCCCAGTCTGAGGTCCTGAGCGCTCTGGAGCAGGTTTTCATCAGGGATCTCTCTGCACTTTGCTCCGTTCATCTTTCTCTCGATCACGACTAGTCTCCCAGTACCTACCGCTGAAAGATATCCCCACAGCATGATGCTGCCACCACCATGCTTCACCGTAGGGATGGTGCCAGGTTTCCTCCAGACTTGACGCTTAGCATTCAGGCCAAAGAGTTCAATCTTGGTTTCATCAGACCAGAGAATCTTGTTTCTTATGGTCTGAGAGTCCTTTAGGCGCCTTTTGGCAAACTCCAAGCGGACTGTCGTGTGCCTTTTACTGAGGAGTGGCTTCCGTCTGGCCACTCTACCATAAAGGCCTGATTGGTGCATTGCTGCAGAGATGATTGTCCTTCTGGAAGGTTCTCCCATCTCCACAGAACAACTCTGGGGCTCTGTCCGAGTTCTTCTTCTCCCCTGATTGGCCAGCTCTAGGAAGGGTCTTGGTGGTTCCAAACTTCTTCCATTTAAGAATGATGGAGGCCACTGTGTTCTTGCAGACCTTCAATGTTGCAGAAATGTTTTGGTACCCTTCCCCAGATCTGTGCCTTGACACAAATCTGTCTCTGAGCTCTACGGACAATTCCTTTGACCTCATGACTTGGTTGTTGCTCTGACATGCTGTCAACTGTGGGACCTTATATAGACAGGTGTGTGTAGCTTTCCAAATCATGTCAAATCAATTGAATTTACCACAGGTGGACTCCAATCATGTTGTAGAATATCTTAATGGTGATTAATAGAAACAGGATACACCTGAGCTCAATTTCGAATCTCAAATCAAAGTGTCTGAATACCTACACTGTATGTAAATAAGGTATTTCTGTTTTGCATTTTCAATAAATTTGCCAAAATAATAAATAAAAAAATCTGTTTTGGCTTTGTCATTATGGGGTGTTGTGTTTTTAAAATCAATGTTAGAATAAGGCTGCAACATAACAAAATGTGGAAAAAGTCAAGGTGTCAGGTGCGTGAATGAGGACCCAAAAGCGAATTAACAAAACAGAGTTTCTTTAATGACGAAACACATGTAGGCTCAGATGGACAGGCAGATTCCGACAGGACAGGACAAGGTTAGATGAACTGGCAGATTCCGACAGGACAGGACAAGGTTGCAGCAAACACGACGATAGTCTGGTTCAGGCATGAGAAACACAAACGAGAATCCGACAAAGACAGAAACAAAAACAGAGAGAGATATAGAGGACTAATCAGAGGGAAAAAGGGAACAGGTGGGAAAAGGGGTGACGAGGTAGTTAGGAGGAGACAAGGAACAGCTGGGGGAAAGAGGGGGAGAAAAGGTAACCTAATAACGACCAGCAGAGGGAGACAGGGTGAAGGGAAAGGACAGAAACAAGACACAACATGACAATACATGACAGTACCCCCCCACTCACCGAGCGCCTCCTGGCGCACTCGAGGAGGAAACCTGGCGGCAACGGAGGAAATCCTCGATCAGCGCACGGTCCAGCACGTCCCGAGAGGGAACCCAACTCCTCTCCTCAGGACCGTACCCCTCCCAATCTACTAGGTATTGATGACCACGGCCCCGAGGACGCATGTCCAAAATCCTACGGACCCTGTAGATGGGTGCGCCCTCGACAAGGATGGGGGGGGGGGGGGGGGGAAGACGAGCGGGGGCGCGAAGAACGGGCTTGATACAGGAGACATGGAAGACCGGGTGGACGCGACGAAGATATCGCGGAAGAAGAAGTCGAACTGCGACAGGATTAATGATTTGAGAAATACGGAACGGACCAATGAACCGCGGGGTCAACTTGCGAGAAGCGGTCTTAAGGGGAAGGTTCTGAGTGGAGAGCCAAACTCTCTGACCGCGACAATATCTAGGACTCTTAGTTCTACGCTTATTAGCAGCCCTCACAGTCTGCGCCCTATAACGGCAAAGTGCAGACCTGACCCTCTTCCAGGTGCGCTCGCAAAGTTGGACAAAAGCCTGAGCGGAGGGGACGCTGGACTCGGCGAACTGAGATGAGAACAGCGGAGGCTGGTACCCGAGGCTACTCTGAAAAGGAGATAGCCCGGTCGCAGACGAAGGAAGCGAGTTGTGGGCGTATTCTGCCCAGGGGAGCTGTTCTGACCAAGACGCAGGGTTGCGAAAAGAAAGACTGCGTAAGATGCGACCAATAGTCTGATTGGCCCGTTCTGCTTGACCGTTAGACTGGGGGTGAAAGCCGGAAGAGAGACTGACGGAAGCCCCAATCAAACGGCAAAACTCCCTCCAAAATTGAGACGTGAATTGCGGACCTCTGTCCGAAACGACGTCTGACGGAAGGCCATGAATTCTGAAAACATTCTCGATGATGATTTGTGCCGTCTCTTTAGCAGAAGGAAGCTTAGCAAGGGGAATAAAATGAGCCGCCTTAGAGAACCTGTCGACAACCGTAAGAATAACGGTCTTCCCCGCTGACGAAGGCAGTCCGGTGACAAAATCTAAGGCGATGTGAGACCACGGTCGAGAGGGAATGGGAAGCGGCCTGAGACGGCCGGCAGGAGGGGAGTTACCGGACTTAGTCTGCGCGCAGACTGAACAAGCAGCCACGAAGCGACGCGTGTCATGCTCCCGGGTGGGCCACCAAAAACGCTGGCGAATGGAAGCAAGCGTACCCCGAACGCCAGGGTGGCCGGCTAACTTGGCAGAGTGAGCCCACTGAAGAACGGCCAGACGAGTAGGAACGGGAACGAAAAGAAGGTTCCTGGGACAAGCGCGCGGCGACGGAGTTTGAGTGAGTGCTTGCTTTACCTGCCTCTCAATTCCCCAGACAGTCAACCCGACAACACGCCCCTCAGGGAGAATCCCCTCGGGGTCAGTGGAGGCTACTGAAGAACTGAAGAGACGAGATAAAGCATCAGGCTTGGTGTTCTTAGAGCCCGGACGATAAGAAATCACAAACTCGAAACGAGCGAAAAACAGCGCCCAGCGCGCCTGACGCGCATTAAGTCGTTTGGCAGAACGGATGTACTCAAGGTTCCTATGGTCAGTCCAAACGACAAAAGGAACGGTCGCCCCCTCCAACCACTGTCGCCATTCGCCTAGGGCTAAGCGGATGGCGAGCAGTTCGCGGTTTCCCACATCATAGTTACGTTCCGACGGCGACAGGCGATGAGAAAAATACGCGCAAGGGTGGACCTTGTCGTCAGAGAGGGAGCGCTGAGAAAGAATGGCTCCCACGCCCACCTCTGACGCGTCAACCTCGACCACGAACTGTCTAGAGACGTCAGGTGTAACAAGGATAGGAGCGGATGTAAAACGATTCTTGAGGAGATCAAAAGCTCCCTGGGCGGAAACGGACCACTTAAAGCACGTCTTGACAGAAGTAAGGGCTGTGAGAGGAGCTGCCACCTGACCGAAATTACGGATGAAACGACGATAGAAGTTCGCGAAGCCGAGAAAGCGCTGCAGCTCGACGCGTGACTTAGGGACGGGCCAATCAATGACAGCCTGGACCTTAGCGGGATCCATCTTAATGCCTTCAGCGGAAATAACAGAACCGAGAAATGTGACGGAGGAGGCATGAAAAGAGCACTTCTCAGCCTTCACAAAAAGACAATTCTCTAAAAGGCGCTGGAGGACACGTCGAACGTGCTGAACATGAATCTGGAGTGACGGTGAAAAAATCAGGATATCGTCAAGGTAAACGAAAACAAAGATGTTCAGCATGTCTCTCAGGACATCATTGACTAATGCCTGAAAGACAGCTGGAGCGTTAGCGAGGCCGAAAGGAAGAACCCGGTATTCAAAGTGCCCTAACGGAGTGTTAAACGCCGTCTTCCACTCGTCCCCCTCCCTGATGCGCACGAGATGGTAAGCGTTACGAAGGTCCAACTTAGTGAAAAACCTGGCTCCCTGCAGGATCTCGAAGGCTGAAGACATAAGAGGAAGCGGATAACGATTCTTCACTGTTATGTCATTCAGCCCTCGATAATCTATGCAGGGGCGCAGGGACCCGTCCTTCTTCTTAACAAAAAAACCCCCCGCTCCGGCGGGAGAGGAGGAGGGGACTATGGTACCGGCGGCAAGAGCTACAGACAAATAATCCTCGAGAGCCTTACGTTCGGGAGCCGACAGAGAGTATAGTCTACCCCGGGGGGGAGTGGTTCCCGGAAGGAGATCAATACTACAATCATACGACCGGTGTGGAGGAAGAGAGGTGGCCCTGGACCGACTGAACACCGTGCGCAGATCGTGATATTCCTCCGGCACCCCTGTCAAATCACCAGGCTCCTCCTGTGAAGAAGAGACAGAGGAAACAGGAGGGATAGCAGACATTAAACATTTCACATGACAAGAGACGTTCCAGGAGAGGATAGAATTACTAGACCAATTAATAGAAGGATTATGACAAACTAGCCAGGGATGGCCCAAAACAACAGGTGTAAAAGGTGAACGAAAAATTAAAAAAGAAATGGTTTCGCTATGATTACCAGAGACAGTGAGGGTTAAAGGTAGCGTCTCACGCTGAATCCTGGGGAGAGGACTACCATCCAAGGCGAACAAGGCCGTGGGCTCCCTTAACTGTCTGAGAGGAATGTCATGTTCCCGAGCCCAGGTCTCGTCCATAAAACAGCCCTCCGCCCCAGAGTCTATTAAGGCACTGCAGGAAGCTGACGAACCGGTCCAGCGTAGATGGACCGACAAGGTAGTGCAGGATCTTGAAGGAGAGACAGGAGTAGTAGCGCTCACCAGTAGCCCTCCGCTTACTGATGAGCTCTGGCTTTTACTGGACATGAAGTGACAAAATGACCAGCAGAACCGCAATAGAGACAGAGGCGGTTGGTGATTCTCCGTTCCCTCTCCTTAGTCGAGATGCGGATACCTCCCAGCTGCATAGGCTCAGCACCCGAGCCGGCAGAGGAAGATGGTAGTGATGCGGAGAGGGGGGCAACGGAGAACTCGAGCTCCTTTCCACGAGCTCGGTGACGAAGTTCAACCCGTCGCTCAATGCGAATAGCGAGTTCAATCAAGGAATCCACGCTGGAAGGAACCTCCCGGGAGAGAATCTCATCCTTTACCTCTGCGCGGAGACCCTCCAGAAAACGAGCGAGCAAAGCCGGCTCGTTCCAGCCACTGGAGGCAGCAAGAGTGCGAAACTCAATAGAGTAGTCTGTTATGGATCGATTACCTTGACATAGGGAAGACAGGACCCTGGAAGCCTCCTCCCCAAAAACAGATCGATCAAAAACCCGTATCATCTCCTCCTTAAAGTCCTGATACTGGTTAGTACACTCAGCCCTTGCCTCCCAGATTGCCGTGCCCCACTCACGAGCCCGTCCAGTAAGGAGAGATATGACGTAGGCGACACGAGCAGTGCTCCTGGAGTAAGTGTTGGGCTGGAGAGAAAACACAATATCACACTGGGTGAGGAACGAGCGGCATTCAGTGGGCTCCCCAGAGTAACACGGCGGGTTATTGATTCTGGGCTCCGGAGATTCGAAAGCCCTGGAAGTGGCCGGTGGATCGAGGCGGAGATGGTGAACCTGTTCTGTGAGGTTGGAGACTTGGGTGGCCAGGGTCTCAACGGCATGTCGAGCAGCAGACAATTCCTGCTCGTGTCTGCCTAGCATCGCTCTCTGGATCTCGACGGCTGAGTGGAGAGGATCCGAAGTCGCTGGGTCCATTCTTGGTCGGATTCTTCTGTCAGGTGCGTGAATGAGGACCCAAAAGCGAATTAACAAAACAGAGTTTCTTTAATGACGAAACACATGTAGGCTCAGATGGACAGGCAGATTCCGACAGGACAGGACAAGGTTGCAGCAAACACGACGATAGTCTGGTTCAGGCATGAGAAACACAAACGAGAATCCGACAAAGACAGAAACAAAAACAGAGAGAGATATAGAGGACTAATCAGAGGGAAAAAGGGAACAGGTGGGAAAAGGGGTGACGAGGTAGTTAGGAGGAGACAAGGAACAGCTGGGGGAAAGAGGGGGAGAAAAGGTAACCTAATAACGACCAGCAGAGGGAGACAGGGTGAAGGGAAAGGACAGAAACAAGACACAACATGACAATACATGACACAAGGGGTCTTAATACTTCCGCAATGCACTGTATATACATGTTTACATACATGTCCACTAGGAAAGTCATTCGGAGCGGTGCCTGTTCTTTGCCAACGATCTGTCACTGTTGGAAGATGCCCAGCGAAAAGAACAGAGAAGCTTGCTCTCTATTTCTCCTTATTATTTATCCTGTTGTCCGGTTTGTATTCATTTGTACGTTTTCAAATAAAGAGATGGCATGTTGAAATATACTGTGTTCACTTTTCTGGTCATTTTGATGTATAATTTAATTGTTTTGACCGATTGAAAAACGAGCTACTTGAGTGTAGCCAAGAAGATAGCTAGCTCACTTTTATATGAGTGTATGTATATGTATAAATATGAACCAATGTAATGATATGTATTTTTGTCACGCCCTGATCTGTTTCAACTATCTTTGTGCTTGCCCCCACCCCTTCCAGGTTTTTCCCATCTTCCCCACTTATCCTCTGGGTATTTATACCTGTGTTTTCTGTCTGTCTGTGCCAGTTTGTCTTGTTTGTTCAAGCCTACCAGCGTGTTGTGTCTCAGCGCCTGCCTTTTCCAGTTTCTCTTTTCTCGCCCTTCTGGTTTTGACCCTTGCCTGTCCTGACTCCGAGCCCGCCTGCCTGACCACTCTGCTTGTCCCTGACCCTGAGCCTGCCTGCCGTCCTGTACCCTTGCTCCTACTCTGGATATTTGACCCCTGCCTGCCTTGACCTGTCGTTTGACTGCCCCTGTGGTTACAATAAACTTGGCTACTTCACACAGTCTGCACTTGAGTCTTACCTTGACCCCTGATAGTTTAGAAGGTTACTTTTTATGAAATGTGTATTTAATGGTCGCATAATTGCTAACTGCTAGATTTTTTATTTTATTTTATTTTTTTATCTCACTTTTATTTAACCAGGTAGGCTAGTTGAGAACAAGTTCTCATTTACAACTGCGACCTGGCCAGATTGCTTAGTGATAGGCGATAGCTAGCCTTCCATTTTTTTCTTAGCTATTTTTAGCTTCTGTTATTGGTAGCTGTCCATTGGATTTTGTTACATTTAATAAACATGCCTAAAAGGGATAGTCTTTGTATTTAAAAATGTGTGGATGTGTTTGCCGCTGGAATGAATGAAAAGAGATAACTTTCTACAAAAACATGATTTTGAAATAGGGCTCTTAGAGTTAATCAGTTAACTTCTTGTAATATTTGTGCACATTTCTTTTTTGCGTGATTAATTTCATGATCTGAAATCATCCAAAATTCAAATTGACATTGAGGTAAAAAAAAGTGTGCTTTATCAATTTACCTTATCTTGCTAATCATTACTTTGGACAAAATCAAGACATCAATTTTCTTTCTATCCTTTTTATTTTGTATTTAAAAAAATATATATATTATTTTTTTTTTACCCCTTTTTCTCCCCAATTTCGTGGTATCCAATTGTTGTAATAGCTACGATCTTGTCTCATCGCTACAACTCCCGTACGGGCTCGGGAGAGACGAAGGTTGAAAGTCATGCGTCCTCCGATACACAACCCAACCAGCCACACTGCTTCATAACACAGCATCCAACCCGGAAGCCAGCCGCACCAATGTGTCAGAGGCTACACCGTGCACCTGGCAACCTTGGTTAGCACGCACTGCGCCCGGCCCGCCACAGAAGTCGCTGGTGCGCGATGAGACAAGGACATCCCTACCAACCAAGCCCTCCCTAACCCGGACTACGCTAGGCCAATTGTGCGTCGCCCCACGGACCTCCTGGTCGCAGCCGGTTACGACAGAGCCTGGGCGCAAACCCAGGGACTCTGATGGCACAGCTGGCACTGCAGTACAGCGCCCTTAACCACTGCGCCACGCGGGAGGCCCTCTCTATCCTTTTTATATGAAAACATTTTTTTAAATTACAGTTCAATTTGACAAATTCTGAATTTGCGATTAATCGTGATCAATCGCAGCAAATCCTGCAATTAACTCAATAAAATGTTAAATGTTTGACAGACCTTTTTTTGATTGAGCAGTCAATAGTCTGAGATGGAGACCAGGGTTCTAATCCCACTGGTTACAAAAGCAGTGAAATGTTAGGAAACTACATGTCTGAGTCATGTGACAAATCCATATGAGACTTCCCATGTGTCTGAAAACCACACGTCTGAGTCATGTGACAAATCCATATGAGACTTCACACGTGTCTGAAAACCACATGTCTGAGTCATGTGACAAATCCATATGAGACTTCACACGTGTCTGAAAACCACATGTCTGAGTCATGTGACAAATCCATACGAGACTTCACAGGTGTCTGAAAACCACATGTCTGAGTCATGTCAATTGTATTTTATATATATGTTTATATATACAAGATATTTTTCACGTGATTTGTTCAAATGTCTGTTCATTTGCGGCAGGGTAGCCTAGTGGTTAGAGCGTTGGACTAGTAACTGGAAAGTTGCAAGTTCAAACCCCCGAGCTGACAAGGTACAAATCTGTCGTTCTGCTCCTGAACAGGCAGTTAACCCACTGTTCCCAGGCCGTCATTGAAAATAAGAATTTGTTCTTAACTGACTTGCCTGGTTAAATAAAGGTAAAATAAAAAAATAAAAAAAAAATTATGTGTCCGAAAACATTCTGCTTCACCCCTCCCATACCTCTTCTCTCCCTAACTCATTAATTAAACATAAAACAAACTACGTTCTGGAAAATGTTATTGGTAGGAGATTGAGTTTGAGTTTTTCTAGATGATTTCAGCTGAGCTCAGAGAAAAATTCACCCAATCCCTAACAATCATCTGGTCATATCATATGGACTCTGTCCAATGACCTGACAGGACTGTTGGGCGGGTAGGTGAAAGAGTTGACTCCGAGCTGAGAATAAATAAATTCCTCCCTCTCTCTCTCTCTCTCTCTCTCTCTCTCTCTCTCTCTCTCTCTCTCTCTCTCTCTCTCTCTCTCTCTCTCTCTCTCTCTCTCTCTCTCTCTCTCTCTCTCTCTCTCTCTCTCTCTCTCTCTCTCTCTCTCTCTCTCTCTCTCACACACACACCTGCTGTCTCGACCTCTAAATGCTCGGCTATGAAAAGCCAACTGACATTTCCTCCTAAAAGGGTTGACCTGTTGCACCCTCTATAACCACTGTGATTATTTTTTGACCCTGCTGTTTGTCTATGAATGCTAAAACATCTTGAAGAATGATCTGTCATAAATGGCCATGCACTCTTAAAATCTACACCTGGCACAGCCAAAAGAGACTTGCCAACCCTCAGAGCCTGGTTCCCCTCTAGGTTTCTACCTAGGTTCGTGCTGTTCTAGGGAGTTTTTCCTAGTCACCATGCTTCCACATCTGGTTTACTTGCTCTTTGGGGTTTTAGGCTGGGTTTCTGTACATGCACTTTGTAACAACTCCTAATGTAAAAAGGGCTTTAGAAATACATTTGATTGATTTATTGATTTACTGAAGAGTCTAGCTATGGGATAAATTCTGTCCATCTAGATGAATTCAGACCGGAGAGCAAACTGAAAACATTTGCCTTGATTATAAAACCTACACCTCTGCATCCTGCCAACTTCATTAATTAGGGAAGATCATTCTTAAAGGGCATCGGCCAGAACCAAAGCCCCAGACACATAAGATTTAAATATCCTCTGGGGATGGGTAGGTGCACTGTGCGGGCACACACACGCACACACACACACACACACACACACACACACACACACACACACACACACACACACACACACACACACACGCACACGCACACGCACACGCACACGCACACGCACACGCACACACACACACACACACACACACACACACACACACACACACAAAGGAGTATCTGTCCAGCTGACCTCTCACTAAGATAACACATTACTCACCGCTGCCACTAGAGTCAGTGCCGTGGGAGAGCATGCAGCTGCAGCACATGGACAGTGACTAGGTTGGGTGTTCATTCCATCAGTGGGAGTTAGAGGACATCACTCAACCTGCCATTTGGAATGAAGGCTAAGTTATGTGTTAAGTGCAGATGTATGGGGACAAACTTTACTATCGTTCGGTAACACCGATAAAGATCTGAACACATGAACGTTTTATCCAACATCCAGTTTTATTTTCACCACATGACGTGCTGAATGAAAGTCTATTTCGCTAGATATACCTTCCTCTTTATCTTCATTCTGTTATTTACCAGATTGTGACACTATAAATATCATAACTTATACATTTATTGTCTCGAAGGTACCTGCAGGATAGTTGGGGGAAGGGGGAAGAGGGCATAGTCCCAGAATTATTCAATTGTCCGGGTGGGTTGCCATGGAGATAGAGGGTGCCGAACCCTGTGACCTCTGGGTAAGCAGCGTGTAACTGAATCTGGGCCTTATGATTTTCAGGTAAAGTACCTAATAACAAAGTTAGGTTGCTCCAAAGTTGTCACACTGTAATGGTCATGACCTTCTCACCGCCTATTTGCAACGTCGTGACAACGTTGTGTGTTGTCAGCAGGGTTGGCTTGTAGCACTTTCTAGCACTTTCTTTAAAAGAATAATGCAACAAAGGCAGATGGTTATCTGTGGATTAGGGATTAGATTAGTGGGGCATTGCTCAGATACAGACTCGGAAATGTACCCACTGAATTAACTTCCCTTCAACAGATCAGATTATCTTCCGCTCAGTCCTGCCACTGAACATTTTCTCTGATCTGAACACTGCAATATTACTATGCATGATGAACTTTATTCTGTCGGTAGATTAAAAAGAAGACCTGACTTTTCTCCCAGCAATAAAATATGGATTTTATGAAATGTCTAATGAGTCAGCACAGCTCATCAAATCATAGCAGTCCTCTCTACAGTAAAAGCGGTAGCATTTGGAACGAGAGACATAATTGTGGCTCTAGGCAGGCACTTACTGCAGCTCATTGAAAGTTTGCACTCCATCTGAATTGATTGGTGTGGGTTAAAACCCAAAGTGGTAGCCCTATCTTATTGCATTTAATCTTTTAACCTGTGCTTGTGTGTGTGTGTGTGTATGTGTGTGTGTGTGTGTGTGTGTGTGTGTGTGTGTGTGTGTGTGTGTGTGTGTGTGTGCGAGCGTATGTGTGCGCGAGCGTGTGTGTGTGTGCGAGTGAGCGTGTGTGTGCGCAAGCGTGTGTGTGCGCAAGCTTGCGTGTCCATACCGGGGGGCAAGTCCACTGAGCCAATTAAATTAGCTGTTGCACATGCCTAATCTTGTCCACTTGAGCAAACAAGCTACGTTTTGTTGTTGTCCTACGTGTGATGAATACCATGAAGTGAACCCTAATTGATATGGTGATAAATGCTCATAAATATCATACGATTGACTGTATGACTAATCCGTTTTAAAGGCCTAGCTGCCCGCCTGCCTGCCTGCCTGCCTGCCCTAGCTAATGAAGAGAAGGGATACAGGTTGATTGACATGATGCAGGAGTCCCAAATGGCACCCTTTAACCTATATGGTAAACTTATTTTGACCAGAGCTCTATGAGCCTTGGTCAAAAGTAGTGTACTACATATGGAATAGGATGCCATTTTGGATTCATGCTGTGATATTCACTCAGCACTCTGTCAAACTGCTCATTTAGTAACAATTTGCTCACTGCTCCGTGTTTATTTGCTGACCCCACTCTATGGTGTGATGTTTGATTTCTCCAATATATTAGTATTTTCCAAGATGTCATCTCGTTTGTTATGCTGTTGGTGTGTCGATGACGTGGACGCCGATTAAGGCAGCCCCTCGCACCTCTCTGATTCAGAGGAGTTGGGTTTAAATGCGAAAGACAACATTTTGGTTGAATGCATTCCGTTGTGCAACTGACTAGGTACCCCCTTTCC
The DNA here is from genome assembly GCF_013265735.2 of Oncorhynchus mykiss. Taxonomy (NCBI): domain Eukaryota; kingdom Metazoa; phylum Chordata; class Actinopteri; order Salmoniformes; family Salmonidae; genus Oncorhynchus; species Oncorhynchus mykiss. Next base: position 23,183,538 of record NC_048571.1, read on the forward strand.
CTAGCGTGAGGCCCAGACAGCTATTCCATGTCTTTGACTGATCTCACCTGAGACAGAGCGCTGACAGCGGTGTCGTCAATTAAAACGGAATGCCTGTTTGCTGCCCATTATCAGTTCTCCCAGGTATTACTGTGTTGTAATGAATGTCAAATTACCTCCACCTTTGAATGCATAGAATCTCTGCAGTATGTCAACATGGACAGTAAGAGGGTATTTGTACAGTAAATGTGCATTAGGTTACATTAATGTGAATGTGTTGTCACCTCCTGAGCTGGACTTATGTCTGAACGGATCTAGCTATTTTACACACAGTTATTTTGACTTTGTGTGTGTGTGTGTGTGTGTGTGTGTGTGTGTGTGTGTGTGTGTGTGTGTGTGTGTGTGTGTGTGTGTGTGTGTGTGTGTGTGTGCGTGCGTGCGTGCGTACGTGCGCGTGTGTGTGTGCGTGTGTGTGCGTGTGTGTGTGTGTGTGTGTGTGGTGGGGGGGGTTGTTCTACTGAGCTAACATATGGATTTTTTTTAAAGATGGTCACACATTAGATAATTTAGCTATTTGATTTAACATTTTGGTACCCCTTTAGGTATCATCAAAACATATAAAATAATTATTTGATAAAATATTGAATTTGGTCTTTACTACTATAGCCCATAGAAACATATTGAATAACACATGCATAAATGGCAAAAGAGACAGTCAAAACATTTATTATAACGAGTTAGGTTTTGATGCGTATGTCGTATATCTAGAAGATATTATCAAGCTCAGGAAGTATTTCTGTTTTTTTTTAAACATTTTTAAACTCCTTATTTTTGTTGGCACAAAACTTCCTCAAAACCTCCATTCATTTGTATGGGTTACCTCTAGAACAGTCCCATGGGGCTTGTAGGTGTCGTAGAGCAAAATGGACCATCGTTTTCGTGAGAGTCTCATCTTTCCACAGAGTGGTCATATTGTACTGAACAAAAATATAAACGCAACATGTAAAGTGTTGTTTCCATGTTCCATGAGCTGAAATAAAAGATCTCAGAAATGTTCCATACGCACAAAAAACGTATTTCTCTCAAATTTGTTAGCATTTCTCCTTTGCCAAGAAAATCCATCAGCCTGACAGGTGTGGCTTTAGCTGGTTAAAGAACATGATCATTACACAGGTGCACCTTGTGCTAGGGATTGTCCTGGGGACAATAAAAGGCCACTCTAAAATGTGCCATTTTTTCACACAACACAATGCCACAGATGTCTGTTGAATTGAATGTTCCTTTCTCTACCATAAGTCGCCTCTAACGTTCTTTTAGAGAATTCTGCAGTACTTTCAACAAGCCTCAAATGTATTGAGATGCAAAACACCAGATATCGCCAGCTTAGACTGAAGGATTTTGATGGAGATTTTTTTATTATGCATTTATGATTCCCCCTCAATGACATGTTCTCATGAAAATGTAGGAGACAGATGAGGGAAGCAGTGTAGTCTATCTGGGCAGAATACACTGTAAATACATACACACTCAACTCATGGCAGTTGTTATATCAAATGTTCTCATGATGCTAGTCCTCTTTTGGTTATCATGTCCACATGCTGTATGTTTGATAGCATAACAGCAATAGCACTTGTACAAAAAGGGTAGATTGGTTGAGCAGACCAATACTTCCATGGTGTTGGTCAATTAGTGCTTGGGTATCTATTTTGTGAGCCATTTGTTCTATCTAGTACCATGGGAACCAGAAGAGCATGGATTGGACTTCAAAGGAGCTTTTCTCTAGGCTCACTCCACAGCCAGTGTCACGGCCGTCAAAAGAAGTGGACCAAAGTGCAGCGTGGTGAGCGTACATTTGATTTTATTTTAAAATGTCGCCAGCAAAACAACAAACGAAAGAAACAACCGTGAAGCTTACAGGGCTAAGTGCCACAAACAAAGTTAACTACCCACACTGAAACGAGGGAAAAAGGGCTACCTAAGTATGATTCCCAATCAGAGACAACGATAGACAGCTGTCCCTGATCGAGAACCATACCCGGCCAAAACATAGAAATAAAGAAACATAGAAATCAAAAAATAGAATGCCCACCCCACATCACACCCTGACCTAACCAAATAGAGAAATAGAACGGCTCTCTAAGGTCAGGGCGTGACAGCCAGCCCAGAGATCTGCCATCCCACTCAGTGTGTTACAGTAGACTCATATGATAGATTGGTGTTCATCTCGTCCAGTAACAGTAGAATCCTATGAGCAGGAGTTTTTATTAAATAGTACAAGTGCTATTGCTGTTTTGCTTTCAAACCCACAGCATGTGGATATGACCATCAAAAGATGACTAGCTATCTTGGTGGGGGGAATAAAATACATGTGGGATGCATGCCAGCAAAGCCACTACTCAACAAAACACTAAACAATACATTAATTGCACTATACTGTGCCCACAAACTGTTAAGACCCCAACAGCAGTCCCAACACCTTACCACTGCTACACATGGCTTTCAGCAGAGCCTTGTCTGGCATCGAAACAGTTCATTCAGCCTCATTTACTGCCTTATGAAAAAACATAGATGATACGACTAACTTGCTTATTAAACAAATGTGGTTTCTACTGACAATTGAGAAACTACGGCATAAGGGGACACGCTGGCTTGGCTACCCCTGGTTCCATCGATGTCGGCCCCGGAACCTGACGTCACGCCAGCCCTCCCCGATGTTTCATACGATGGCTGCTGCATCCTGTAAGAACCGACGTCGGAGTCGAGAAGCAGGTACGGGGAGTTGACATTTAATTAGGAACAGACAGAGAACAAGACAGGAGCAGCGTCAGCACACGGGTATACAAGGACAAATGCCAAATCATGCAGCAGCGGGGAACAGAGATGGGGAGGTAAGAAACAGGTGATTGAGTCCAGGTGAGTCCAATAAAACGCTGATGCGCGTGACGGGGAAAGGCAGGTGTGTGTACTGATGGTGGAAGGAGTGCACAATGCTGGGGAGCCTGGCGCCTTTGCGCACCAGGGAGGGAGAGCGGGAGCAGGCGTGACACTTATTATCCATTTATTTAGATATCCCTCTAGTGGTGTGGGGGCTGTGCTTTGGCAAAGTGGGTGGGGTTATATCCTGCCTGTTTGGCCCTGTCGTCGGACGGGGCCACAGTGTCTCCCGACCCCTCCTGTCTCAGCCTTCACTATTTATGCTGCAGTAGTTTGTGTGTCGTGTGGCTAAGGTCAGTCTGTTAAATCTGGAGTATTTCTCCAGTCTTATCCGGTGTCCTGTGTGAATTTAAGTATGCTCTCTCTAATTCTCTCTCTCTTTTTCTCTCTCTTTCTCTCTCTCCCCCTCTCTCTCTCTTTCTTTCTCTCAGAGCCCTAGGAGCCCTCAGGACTACCTGGCCTGATGACTCCTTGCTGTCCCCAGTCCACCTGGTCGTGCTGCTGCTCCAGTTTCAACTCTTCTGCCTGCAGCTATGGAGCCCTGACCTGTTCACTGGACGTGCTATCTTGACCCAGACCTGCTGTTTTCAACTCTCTAGAGACAGCATGTGCGATAGAGATACTGTGAATGATTGGCTATGAAAAGCCAACTGACATTTACTCCTGAGGTGCTGACCTGTTGCACACTCTATATCCACTGTGATTATTATTATCTGACCCTGCTGGTCAGCTATGAACATTTGAACATCTTGGCCATGTTCCGTTATAATCTCCACATGGCACAGCCAGAAGAGGACTGGCCACCACTCATTGCCTGGTTCCTCTCTAGGTTTCTTCCTAGGTTCCTGCCTTTCTAGGGAGTTTTTCCTAGCCACCGTACTTCTACACCTGCACTGCTTACTCTTTGGGGTTTTTGGCTGGGTTTCTGTACAGCACTTTGTGACATCAGCTGAAGTAAGAAGTAGTTTTGTTGGTGGAGTTTAAAAAATTGGTTGATGTTTTTATCATAGAAGAGTGTAATTGTTTTTAGGCCAGCTGTTTTTAGTCAAGACGTTTGTGTTTTTAGTGTAAAATGTTTTTGTTGTACTGTATGTGTGTTTCTAGTTTTGTTTAATGTTGTGTTAGTGTATGTAAGTTGTTTTGTCTGAAACGTTGTTCCCTCTGCTGCTATTGGACCCGGTCTCTCTTGGAAAAGAGATGTGATCGCAATGAGAAAAACCTGTATAAATAAAGGTAAAATAAAATAAAAATAATAATAAAAAATAAGGGCTTTATAAATACATTTTATTGATTGAATAACAAATCATCAGTCATCTGATTCAGTGCAGTACAAGTTGAGTGCCCCTTAAATATATGTATGCTGAAAGTCAGTGTTTATTTGGTCAAACACCATTCTCATCATCAGCTTATTAAGAACAAGCAGCAAACTGATTGGGAGGCTGTTAGCCAGCAATGGGTGTCTCCCACACCAACTTGACCAAAATCAAAACAGCAATCCTTCTCTTTCATTATTAGATATTTTATACAAAAATAGGATGGTTCACTATTCAATGTTGTCATTTCACTTCTGAGTTATTCCCCTTTCCAAATAAAATAGTAATTGAAATGATTGCCAATATCGGTTTTGTTAAAAATGACACAATGAACGATGGAGATGGATTGGGTTTTCTGCCCATGATATCATGTATCATCAGTATTTTTCTGTTGTGTTTCATGTAATTTACCTTGGCTTGGAAAGAGGAGACAGAGGGATGTGAGACAGAGGTTTATTAATCCTTGATACATGAAATATGGGATGTGTGGGTACGGGGCAGCTGAAAACGAACAGCAGAGGGGCTAAGGATCTTGGAAATGGGGAAAGGGCCGATATAACGGGGGCGAGTTTGCGGGACTATACCCGGAGGGGCAGGTCCCGAGTAGACAGCCATACCCTCTGCCCAAGATGATAGTGGGGAGCCAGGGTCCAGTGGCTCTCTTCCAGGTACGTCGACAGCGGCGGACTAACATCTGGGCAGAGGGTATGTTGACCTCTTTCTCTTGCTCCGGGAAGAGTGGGGGCTGATAACCAATGCAACACTTGAAGGGCGAGAGCCCAGTGGCCGAGCAGGGAAGGGTGTTCCCGTGAGTACTCCACCCACGCGAGTTGCTGGCTTCAGGTGGTGGGGTTGGCCTGAAACGAGGCGCCAAAGAGTCGTCTCCAGGTCCTGATTGGCACACTCCGACTGGCAGTTAACTTATTTTTAATCCAATGTCATATTTCAAAAAGGCTTTACAGCGAAATCAAACCATGTGATTATCTGAGGACAGCGCCCCGCATACAAAACCATTGAAAACATATTTCAACCAGGCAGGTGCAACACGAAAGTCAGAAATAGAGATATACTAAAAGCCTTACCTTTGATGATCTTCTTCTGTTGGCACTCCAAAAGGTCCCAGTTACATCACAAATGGTCCTTTTGTTCGATAATGTCTTTCTTTATATCCATAAAAACTCAGTTTAGCTGGCACGCTTCAGTCAATAATCCACCCAGTTTCCCTCCATCAAAATGCATACAAAATTAATCCCAAACGTTACTAATAAACTTTTCCAAACAAGTCAAACAACATTTATAATCAAACCTTAGGTACCCTAATATGTAAATAAATGATCAAATTTAAGAGGGGGAATCGTTATTATCTTTACCGGAGAAAAATACCAAAGAACGCGTTCTCTTCCACGCGCTTGGAAACACTACAGCCAAAATGAGAGCCACCTTGACAAACTACAATTTCTGGGTCATTTTTCCAAAAACCAGCCTGGAACTCTTGCTGAAGACGGTTGACATCTAGTGGAAGCCTTAGGAATTGCAATCTGGGAGGACTTCAATTTATAATAAAAGTGATTGAAAATAGTGGTAAGCTGAATTTCTTTTTTGGGGGGATGGTTTGTCCTCTGGGTTTCGCCTGCCATATCAGTTCTGTTATACTCACAGACATGATTTAACAGTTTTAGAAACGTTAGAGTGTATTCTATCCAAATCTACCAATTATATGCATATCCTAGCTTCTGGCCCTGAGTAACAGGCAGTTTACTTTGGGCACGCTTTTCATCCGGAAGTCAAAATACTGCCCCCTATCCCAAACAAAAATTACTTTATGCCCGACCTTGACACTCTGACTTTCCTTGTTATTGCCACAATGCTATGGTGACTACAGCCAGTGGGACCTGATATTGCTTTGGAGTAAAGCTCTTCAGCATTAGTGAAGACATGATAAATACACTCTAGGTATGCACTCTAGTTGGTTGAGGGATAACCTGGGTCATATTACAGTCATTAGTCACAATTAGAAGCTTCCTCTTGAGAGGACAGCTAGTTGCTAACCAGTCAATGTTTAGGTCACCCAGAAAATAGACCTCTCTGTTAACATCATCACACATTATCAAGCATTGCACATATACAGTATTATCCAAATACTGACTGTTAGCACTTGGTGGCCTATAGCAGCACCCCCAAAATAGGCTTTAGATGAGGCAGGTGAACTTGAAACCACAACCCTTCAAAAACATTTGACATGATATCCTCTCTAACCTTTACAGGAATATGGCTCTGAACATATAAACAGCAACACCTCCCCCCATATCTCTTGTCAGCAAGTTATTGATTTCATGAACTTTATTACTAAGGCTACATATATTAATATGGGTTATTCTTAGCCCTTTCCTGGGTAGATTATTGGACAACAAATCAATAAAATTAAAATAAAGACATTGTTTGGCTAATAGAGTTAGTCAATCAGATACTTGTCAGTTGGTGTGTGTGTGATGTTGGGTTGAAGATACTGACCTGGAAGCTTGGCTCTCTCACTCATCCCAGGCTTTTGGGAGGGAGGGTGGACAATGAGCTTGTCATAGCAGATGTAAGCAATGTTGCTGTGTTCTTTGGCATCTTTCATAGCTGTTTTTTCTGCCGACGGCACACAGCTTCAGAGAAGTCCTTGTTGAGGAAGATGTTGGTTCCTCTCAAGTTCTTGGCACTCTCCAGAACAGCCATCTCTTCCAATGGGATGACTGAAATATTCTGCTTTTACAAAAACATTGCGCTGTTTTCAAATGAAACACAGTCCCTTGCTCTTGTTAAAGCTTTAGACCTTTTAACCAGTGGTCATATGTCATAGTGCTTGGCTCTCAGAGTCAAGGTGACAGAAAAAAGAAAAGTACAGCCTCAATATCGGAGTATTACATTGGCTCTATCACCTGGAGACCATACGGTTTGGAGTCTACCGTTGCTATGGAGTTCTGCATGGAGATCCATCATACAGTAGATGGCCTTCTGACAGGGAGATGAAACGGTAGGAGAGAGCAGTTGCGATGAATTTTTGATTTGATTTTTTTTATCCTCTGGCTCTGAGAAAAGTACACGTTACTTGTACCTTCCATATCTAAGTTATGCTCCCCACAGTCAACTGACTTGACAGATGCTTTCTTTCTTGATCAGCAATTTTTCAACTCCAGCCTGCGAGGAAGGAAAGCCATCGTTTGTAGCTGTTACGACTGTAACAGCTAAGGGGATCCAAATAACAAATACATGGTCTTGCTCTCCTCTGCTTTTTATAAAGTAGGTTGGCTTAATTTATCCTGATATCTAAGTTCTGTTGTCTGCTATTGTGTATTTGTTTCCCAGGGAGTAACCTACCCAACGTTGTCTACAACTCTTTCCAGAAGACAACAACCAAAAACTTGACAGCCTCTAACAAAGTGGCAGATATGGTAGTGAATGTACAACCAAGTAGAGTCTGAGTCAGTGCTGCTCACATTCCACATTCCAGGGAGCTGAAGTTAGGTGACTTGGGCATAACTTCTGTTAGCTGGAGGAAGGCCTAAACCTCAGACAGTTACGGTAGGCTGTACTAAAAGACATGCTCTAGGACTTTGGTGAGTAGTACAGTAAGTATTTTTTAAACCTCCCGCTTTGGGCTGGATGTTTCAATGTGTGGTTCATACATCCCTAATCTATGAACAAAAGTACTGTTTTTCCTCAATTAGCCACAAAATCCTTAGTATGAAAGCAATGATTTTCTGGAAGCTGTGCCGCGCCATTTTCAGTACATTTTAACCCCAAGTGGGCCAGCCCGTAGCAAATCGAGATTAACCAATGAGCTTCAGCCCCTCTCCATATGAATGACAGTTAGCAAGATGCACATGATGCACCCACAGCAGAGGGAGAGAGAAAGCAATAACATGGTGGACATATCTGCACATACAGCGCCTTCAGAAAGCTTTCACACCCCTTGACTTTTTCTACATTTTTGCTGTGTTACAGCCTGAATTTAAAATTGATTAAACTGAGATGTTGTGTCACTGGCCTACACAAAATACTCCCTAATGTCGAAGTAAAAAAAAAAAAATTAAAACATTTTTTTTTTTTTAAATGTATTGAAAATGAAAAGCTGAAATGTCTTGAGTCAATAAGTATTCAACCACTTTGTTATGGCAAACCTAAATATGTTCAGGAGTCAAAAATGTGCTTAACAAGTCACATAATAAGTTGCATAGACTCACTGTGTGCAATAATAATAGTGTTTAATATGAGTTTTGAATCACTACCTCATCTCTGTACCCCACTCATACAATTATATGTAAGGTCCCTCAGTCGAGCAGTGAATTTCAAACACAGATTCAACCACAAACACCAGAAAGGTTTTCCAATGCCTCAAAAAGAAGGGCACATATTGGTAGAAAAATAAGAAAAAAGACATTGAATATCACTTTGAGCAAGCTGAAGTTATTAATTACACATTGGATGGTGTATAAATATACCCGGTCACCTCAAAGATAGTAGTAACTCAGTTACCGGAGAGGAAGGAAACTACTCTAGGATTTCACCATGATGCCAATGGTGACTTTAAAACTGTTACACAGTTTAATGGATGTGATAGGAGAAAACTGAGGATGGATCAACAACATTGTAGTTACTCCACAATACTAATCAGAATTACAGAGTGAAAGGAAGGAAGCTTGTACAGAATAAAAAATATCCTGTTTTCAACAAGGAACATAAGTAATACTGCAAAATAGGTGTCAAAGAAATGCACTTTTTGTCCTGAATACAAAGCATTAAGTTTGTGGCAAATACAACACATCACTGAGTACCACTCTTTATATTTTCAAGCGTGGTGGTGGCTGCATCATGTTATGTTTATGCTTGTCATCGGCAAGGACTAGGGATAAAAATAAATGGAATAGAGCTAAGCACAGGCAAAATACTAGAGGAACACCTTATTTAGTCTGCTTTCCAACAGTCACTGGGAGACAAATTTTCCTTTCAGCAGGACAATAACCTAAAACACAAGGCCCAATATACACTGGAGTTGCTTACCAAGACAGCATTGAATGTTCCTGAGTGGCCTAGTTACAGATTTGACTTAAATTGGCTTGAAAATCTATGCCAAGATTTGAAAATGTCTTGAAGAATTTCTGAAATAATAATGGGAAAAATATTGTATAATCCAGGTGTGCAAAGCTCTTACAGACTCACCCAGAAAGACTCACAGCTGTAACCGCTGCAAAAGGTGCTTCTTACATGTATCTGAATCATGGGTGTGAGTACTTATGTAAATGAAAACATCCATTTTAAATTCAGGCTGCAACACAACAACATGTTGAATAGGCCAAGGGGTGTGAGTACTTTCTGAAGGCACTGTATGTGATGTAGCAGGCAATTTAAAGGGGACAGCTTTTTGCTTGTGAGCGCTACTTTCACTACTTACACTAAAAGGTACACAAATCTACCGCTGAATCCCTATAAATGAATTGAAATCAATAGGGATTATCAACCACCAAAATCACACAAGGTTCCATAGAGAAATTATATTTGCCTCTATCTCTATCTCTCTCTTCTCTCTTGTAGCCTCATAGGAACAATGAGTTTTTATAAAGTTGATACACAAAAACAATTACACAGCATTAACGATATTCGGATCAATGATGACATTGAACATAACATTGTAACGTATTTATAGCTCTAATCATCGTCATCACAGACTGAGGCTGTACAATTAAATGTTGATTCATTCGTTTAGCCTCCGTTTCCAGTCTCCTCCCCTCCTTGATGACGTCACCAATCTCTTAGAGCAGAGCGCTTTTTACAGAACGAGCACTCATCTAAGGGAGCTGTAAAAGAGCAACGTCCGAAGCCCTTTCCCGAAGTTTCCGATACGTTTTGGAACCCGGTCAACCTTTTGATTAGGTGTTCAACATTTTGATTTAGTGTTTACAAACCCTGGTAAGGTATGTCAAGCTTCTAAACTATTTTACATTTCGTTAAACGAGAGAAATGCCAAGATACAGTAGGCCTATTTATGATAACCAACCGATTAAATGATGAAGCACCCAAGTCATCGTATTGGGTTTCCAATACTTTCTGAAGTCATGCCTTACTTGTCGTATCCGTTACATAATGTATAAATGGTTGTATTAATGAGCAATGAATTTAAAAGTCTTCACCATACCCCTGAATAGTCTTTTATGAAACTCTCTTTGTTGAATGTGGCAAATAGCGGTAACTGACACTTCATACCACACCGTTGACCATGTGTAGCCTACTACCACAAGAGCTGTTGCTATGAAACAATATGGGGTTCCCTGTAATGTTTGCAGTGTTGCCAAATAATACATTTTCACCAGCAGCATCATGCCGAGTGGCTCAGCGGTCTAAGGAACTGCATCTCAGTGCTAGAGGCGTCGCTACAGACCCTGGTTCGATTCCAGGCTGTATCGCAACTGGCTAACTCCCATAGGGTAGTTGCACAATTGGCTCAGCGTCCTCCAGGTTAAGGTTTGGCCCGGGGTAGGCCGTCACTGTAAATAAGAATTTGTTATTAACTGACTTGCCTAGTTAAATAAATGAAATAAGAAAATCAACATCACCTTTATGCTATAACATAGTATAAAAATATAGAACTATAGAAACCATCATCATCATACTCTTCTTTCTCTTGTTACCTATTCTCCTCTTCCTCCATTCTTTATTAGCAAATCATATATCATGTCTGTTGTCATAATGAAGGGATATGCTCCTAAATATCACACATTCAATTCAAGGAGAAATAGAAAGTAATGAACGATGTGATTTTCGAAGGTTGTAACATTCATTTACCTTTTACTGCAGTGGGCTAAATCAGGATCACAAAGAGTCATTCTTGGTAGTCATAAACAAATCTACTTTGAAACAAAAGTATACACCTCACACACATGGTTATTGTTTGCATCCCAATTTTACACTTTATATACATCACAGAAAACGGAAATATAACAAAACGGTTTGACTGATTTCCGGGTGTTTAAAAAAAGTCTGTTTATTAATTATGGAATTCTGAAAAATATGAGTAACACTAGTCATTTGACTGAGGAAAAGGGTTACGCTATTGGAGTCTTTCAAATTTGATACAATTTTTTTCCCAAAATGATTTTGAAGCCAGACCATTTATCCTCAGCATTATTTTGGTAATTACATATTCATAGTGTGTGTGTGTGTTATTGTATGTTATTGTGTGTGTGTGTTTGTGTGTGTGTGTGTGTTGTGTGTGTGGCAGCAGAACAGCATTGTTGTTGGTATTGGGAGGCCCTTATTGCCTTTCTCTCAGACTGCATTAGAAGTGGATCAGGGCTTGGGACTGAGACGGGGGCGTGGGTAGCTGCCTGCCTGGGTAGTGAGGGGATTTTAGGCTTATCAAATGACCTTATCCACCAGGGTGCATCCCAAATAGCACCCTATCCCCTATACAGTGCACTACTTTTGACTGTGCACTTTATAGGGAGTAGGGTGTCGTTTGGGACACAAACCAAAGGCTCAGGACGTGTTGGAGAACATGCAGCTCTCACTCACATTTGACATGCCCCTCACGCCTACCCTTTACTGTTGTCACTCAACATTGTGGGCCTTTGACTCGAATGAATGTATCAGACTCTGTCATAGGCCGGTCCTTCCCAAGCACAGTTATGATTCATTAAAGGAAATATCTTGCACCCCATGATTTCAAAGCGATCCAGAATCTATGTTGTTAAACCTGTGACGGGTGAAAAAAGAAATGATCACAATAACATAGTAACTGCACCTTTCATGACTCTCATGACTTTATTAAAGGCTGTTGAATGCAGCTTAGCTCTGCCGTCTCGCTGTGTGACATCAGACACCATTTCATTTCCTGGCTGAGATGATTTAAACCAGAGGGTTTGGGGGATTCTAAGATACAGCAGGAATGTGGGCTGAGAGGTGCTCTACTGTAGTAGACCGGAGACCTGCCTGTAGTTGGTCTGTTTCCCATCAGAGAAGCATCTCCTCTTGCCTTGCTCTCGTCTTGTCCTCCTCTCGTCTTCTCTCCTTTACTGCATCTCTTCCTTCCTGTTTTCTTTTCTTCTTCTCGTCCTCTTCTTAATTAATGGGGGGGGGGGGGGGGGGGGGGGCATAGGAAAAAGAGGGCTTTGGTTTCAGAAGTAAGACAGAAAAAGCTTAATATCGTTTTTCTACTGGTACAGGGCATATTGCTTTATTTGATCAAATAAAGGAAACTTCACGACAGTGTGACCAGGATAGGAGGGGTGTATTCTTTTGGGAGGGGACTGGAACTGTACTGTGGATTTCACCGTTGTTCACACTGGTGAGGAGGAGCCATAACCTACAGTCAGTCACCTGTCTGTCTAGTCTAATAACTGAGTTTAAGCTGTCTGATGTGTGGAGGGTCAAACTCACAAAAGTTAGGCAGTACACATGGGTTAAGGACAGTGATGGTAAGGTCAGTATAGCAAGGTTAGCCATGCTGTATGTATCTGACCACTACAGTGGTAGAATTATGCAGTGTGCCATTACTCCTATGGGTTTTACAGATCAGCATTTTGGCACTTTGAGACATTAAAGGTCAGATGCAGCCTTTTTATAAATCTCAATATCAAATCATTTCTGGGTAACAATTAAGTACCTTACTGTGATTGTTTAAATTAAATTAGATAGAAACTCTTACACTAAAAGGACATTTTCACAATTTCACAGTATTATTCTAACCTCATAGTGTGGACATACAGTATATAGTTATTTTTGACTGCTATGGGCCTTTAAGACAATGGTTGGAGAAAAGCCCAAATATGTGTCTTTTGACAACAGTACAGTGCATTCGGAAAGTATTCAGACCCCTTGACTTTTTCCACATTTTGTTACGTCGCAGCCTTATTCTAAAATGGATTAAATGTTTATTTGTTCTCCTCAATCTACGCACATTTTCTCATAATGACATAGCAAAAACACGTTTTTAGACATTTTTGCAAAAGTATAAAAAATAAAAACTGAAATATCACATTTACATAAGTATTCAGATCCTTTACTTAGTACTTTGCTGAAACACCTTTGGCAGTGATTACAGCCTTGAGTCTTCTTGAGTATGACGCGAAAAGCTTGGCACACCTGTATTTGGGGAGGTTCTCCCATTCTTCTCTGCAGATCCTCTCAACCTCTGTCAAGTTGGATGTGGAGTGTCACTGCACAGCTAATTTCACGTCTGTCCAGAGATGTTCGATTGCGTTCAAGTCCTGGCTCTGGCTGAGCCACTCGAGGACATTCAGAGACTTGTACCGAAGCCACTCTTGTGTTGTCTAGGCACGTGCTTAGGGTCATTGTTCTGTTGGAAGGTGAACTTTCACTCCAGTCTGATGTCCTAAGCTCTCTGGAGCAGGTTTTCATCAAGGATCTCTCTGTACTCCGTTCATCTTTCCCTCGATCCTTACTGGTCTCCCAGTCGGGCTGTCATACCTTTTACTAAGGAGTGGCTTCTGTCTGGCCACTCTACCATAATGGCCTGATTGGTGGAGTGCTGTAGAGATGGTTGTCCTTCTGGAAGGTTCTTCCATCTCCACAGAGGAACTCTGGAGCTCTGTCAGACTGACCATCGGGTCTTGGTCACCTCCCTGACCAAGGCCCTTCTCCCCAGATTTCTCAGTTTGGCTGTGCGGCCAGCTCTTCTTCCATTTAAGAATCATGGAGGCCACTGTGTTCTTGGGGACCTTCATTGCTGCAGAAATGTTTTGGTACCCTTCCCCAGATATGTGCCTCGACACAATCCTGTCTCGAAGCTCTACAGACAATTCCTTCAACCTCTTGGCTTGGTTTTTGCTCTGACATGCACGGTCAACTGTGGGACCTTTTATAGACAGGTGTGGGCCTTTCCAAATCATGTTTAATCAATTGAATTTACTACAGGTGGACTCCAATCAAGTTGGAGAAACATCTCAAGGATGATCAATGGAAACAGGATGCACCTGCCTGAATTTCGAGTCTCGTAGAAAAGGGTCTGAATACTTTTTTGTTTTTAATACATTTGCTAAAATGTCTAAAAAGCTGTTTTCACTTTGTCATTATATTATTTCATATTTATTTTGTGTAGATTGATGAGGATTTTTAAAAATGAAATTCGTTTTTAGAATAAGGCTGTAACGTAATTTTTTTTGGGGGGGGGGAAGTCAAGGGGTCTGAATACTTCCGAATGCACTGTATATATCTCTTTATACCATGGCAGTGTTGAATACTTGTTTCTGATTGGCTTGAAGGCAAGAGCATTCTAGAGAGTGCATTATTTCCCTGTAACACACTGTATGTCAAAACGGGAGAATTCAATGCCTAGAGTTCATTTTTACATGTTCTATGTTTACGCTGCTTTTGAAAGCAAAAGTGGCATTGTTGAATTTGATTTCCATGTTAGCAAGGTAGTTGGGTTAGCAAAACTAGCAAGTCTATTTGTTTCGTTACCAAAACAAATACTGCAGCTATCTGGTAAACTTGCTAGCTATTTCAGTGGATGTCGAATACATTTGTACCTGCAAATTAACACATTTTTAGCATTCCTTGGAAAATAATGCAACTCCCTAGCACATCGTGGAAAATACCTTCCACGTCGGTTGTTATTTTCCATATAGCGCACAGCCCCTCGTTGATTTACCCTTTTGTGTGTATGTAAACAGGAACTGAGAGCACTTGAGCAGGATATAAACTCTATTGAGCTAAAACTGCTCACACAGAATGACCCTGGTCTTGCACCGAATTTTGCAAGACAAAATACATAAACTGGGGTTCCTATATGAGAGGGTGAAAGGGGCCTTGGTCATGTCTCTTTTAATACTCTCAGGGACATGGTATGACAAAATATCCTGGCGCGTAAAAATAAATCAATTGGAACATTCGGTTGGGAGTTTGACCTCCCAATAAAGGTGATTTTAACATTCAAATGATCTTCCTCTTCTCCTCTTCACTCTCTCTCCTGCCATCTCAGAGCTGTGAAGAGCAAACGGTGTCACAGTCCTCAAAAGCCTCAATCCAGCCTCCCCATTAATGGCTGCAGGTAGCCTAGCGGTTAGAGCGTTTGGCTGGTAACTGAAAGGTAGCTATTTTGAATGCCCAAGGTGAAAAATCTGTTGACGTGCCCTTGAGCAATGCACCTAATCCTAATTTCTTCAGTGGCTCTGTTGATAATGGCTGACCCTGGCTGTGACCCCACTTTCAGGGGGAGTTGAGATGTGCACATTTCCATTTTTACATGTGTATAATACACACTTGTACATGTGTGAAACAGAACCAATATGTATGAGTATTATTAGGGCTGGGAATCGCTAGGGACCTCACAATATGATATTAGCACGATACTTTTGTGCTGACAAGATATGTATTGCGATTCTATATGTATTGTGATTCAATTCTATCATTTTATTGTGATTCGATGTTCCAAACATATGTCTGCTGCGGAGGGACAAGAGAGAGCCATGAGAAAACAAGTTTTCATCTGTCATGGCAATAAAAGTGCTGGAAACAAATGGTCTTCCTGTTTAAAAAGAAGATGGAGAACAAGCTATGAATGAAATATTTTTTTGGTGCCGGACCGGTACAGCCAACTAGCGCAAAAAAATTGTCCAAACAATACCACACGATATAAATAATATCCCCATATGTAACTGCATAGAGTTTATCCCCCATCACAAATTATTAGTTACCAAGCTATAGCCAAATAACCTCTAAATACACATCTCAAAACATAAATCAAATCCCAGATATTTACCTGTTTTAGGTGAACGATAGGGGACACAATTGTCAAGACAATGTTTACTGTACATGATTTTCAATGTTTGGTACACAGAGTGGAATATAATGGAGGGAGATGCTTGGAAGGGGAAGGGGCACAAACAGCCATTCATTTCTATTACCCGTTACTGTCGCATTGAGTTTCCTAGGAAGCTTGTCTCCCTTCTCTGCTAGCTTGTCTGGTGCAGTACAGTATAGAAGTTGACCGATTAATCGGAAAGGCCGATTACTTAGGGCCAATTTCAAGTTTTCATAACAATGGGTAATCGGCATTTTTGGATTACATTGCACTCCACGAGTAGACTGCGTGGCAGGTTGACAACCTGCTATGCGAGTGCAGCAAGGAGCCAAGGTAAGGCGCTAGCTAGCATTAAACTTATCTTATAAAAAACAATCAATCTTAACATAATCACTAGTTAACTACACATGGTTGATGATATTACTAGTTTATCTAGCTTGTCCTGCGTTACATATAATCGATGCCGTGCCTGTTAATTTATCATTGATTCACAGCCTACTTTGCCAAACGGGTGATTTAACATGCGCATTCGCGAAAAAAGCACTGTCATTGCACCAATGTGTACCTAACCATAAACATCAACGCCTTTCTTAAAATCAATATACAAGTATATATTTTTAAACCTGCATATTTAGTTAATATTGCCTGCTAACATGAACTTCTTTCAACTAGGGAAATTGTGTAACTTCTCTTGCGTTCTGTGTCACTTGTCTTGCGTTCTGTGCAACAGAGTCAGGGTATATGCAGCAGTTTGGGCCGCCGCCTGGCTTGTTGCGAACTGTGTGAAGACTATTTATTCCTAACAAAAACAGCCAACTTCGCCAAACGGGGGATGATTTAACAAAAGCGCATTTGCGAAAAAAGCACAATCGTTGCACGAATGTACCTAACCATGAACATCAATGCCTTTCTTAAAATCAATACACAGAACTATATTTTATTAAATCTGCATATTTAGTTAAAAGAAATCCAGGTTAGCAGGCAATATTAAACAGGGGAAATTGTGTCACTTCTCTTGCGTTCATTTCACACAGAGTCAGGGTATATGCAACAGTTTGGGCCGACTGGCCTGTTACATTGTGCAATGTAACAGGAATATTTAGACTTATGGATGCCACCCGTTAGATAAAATACGGAACGGTTCCGTATTTCACTGAAAGAATAAACGTTTTGTTTTCGAAATGATAGTTTACAGATTTGACCATATTAATGACCTTAAGGCTCATATTTCTGTGTGTTATTATGTTATAATTAAGTATATGATTTGATATTTGATA
>NC_048571.1:23885840-23900840 GCF_013265735.2 Oncorhynchus mykiss
TTTTCAGTTCTGCCCACAAATTTTCTATGGGATTGAGGTCAGGACTTTGTGATGGGCACTCCAACACCTTGACTTTGTTTTCCTTAAGCCATTTTGCCACAACTTTGGAAGTATGCTTGGGATCATTGTCCATTTGGAAGACCCATTTGCGACCAAGCTTTAACTTCCTGACTGATGTCTTGAGATGTTGCTTCAATATATCCACATAATTTTCCTTCCTCATGAAGTCATCTATTTTGTGATGTGCACCTGTCCCTCCTGCAGCAAAGCACCGACACAACATGATGCTGCCAACCCATGCTTCACGGTTGGGATGGTGTTCTTCGGATTGCAAGCCTTCCCCTTTTTCCTCCAAACATAACGATGGTCATTATGGCCACACAGTTCTATTTTTCATTCATCAGATCAGAAGACATTTCTCCAAAAAGTATGATCTTTGTCCCCAAACCGTAGTCTGGATTTTTATGCCGGTTTTGGAGCAGTGGCTTCTTCCTTGCTAAGAGGCCTTTCAGGTTATGTCGATATAGGACTCGTTTTACTGTGGATATAGATACTTTGTACCTATTTCCTTCAGCATCTTCACAGGGTCCTGGGACTGATTTGCACTTTTCACACCAAAGTATGTTCATCTCTAGGAGACAGAACGTGACTACTTTCTGGTACCTTCAGGAGTTTGCAAATTTCTCCCAAGGATGAACCAGGCGTTTCGAGGTCTACAATTTTTTTCTGAGGTCTTGGCTGTTTTCTTTTGATTTTCCCATGATGTCAAGCAAAGAGGCACTGAGTTTGAAGGTAGGCCTTGAAATACATCCAGAGGCACACCTCCAATTGACTCAAATTATGTCAATTAGCCTATCAGAAGCTTCTAAAGCCATGACATTATTTTCTGGAATTTTCCAAGTTGTTTAAAGGCACAGTCAACTTAGTGTATGTAAACTTCTGACCCACTGGAATTGTGAAACAGTGAATTATAAGTGAAATAAATCTGTCTGTAAACAATTGTTGGAAAAATGACTTGTGTCACCAACTTTCCAAACTATAGTTTGTTAACAAGAAATGTGTGGAGAATAACTCCAACCGAAGTGTATGTAAACTTCCAACTTCAACTGTATGTTTACATTGCCAAAGCAAGTGAAATAAACAATAAACAAAAGCGAGATGAAAAATATCTCTCTCTCTCTCTCTCATTCTCTTCCCCGCCTATCTCTATATTAGATTCTAATGAACAAAAACAAGAGAAACATCTGTATTCACACAGTTTTAAACACTGCAGGAGACAGCTTGTCAAACTGACTAAACCCACAAGAGAAACACAGAGCGAAGTTTATTATTCTTAAATAAAATAATTTACTGTTTGCCAAAATGATGACCAAATTTAATTCATGACCTTTTACCACATAAAATGTTACAGCTCTTTGTCGCCTACGAATGAACTGTGTCCAGCGTATGAAATAGAGGCTCACTGTCACAAGGTAGCATCTTGGAAGACTTCCAAGCAAACCGGCATTGTTTGGGATTCATTGTCAGGGGCCGGGTTAGTCGAATTTTCCTGATGTGTATTAAACACAATGAACGAGGTAAAAAAAAACAAAATTGGTGTGAAGGCACATTTTCTGAATCGCATCTGTGCTTTGAGCTGGAGAGACAGAGAGAGACAGAGAGAGTATAAAGAGGAGAATGAAAGAGAGAGAGAGAGGAGAGAGGAGAATGAGAGATAGAAGAGAAAGAGGTGAGAGAGGAGAGAGAGAGCAGAGGAGAGAGAGAGGAGAACGAGAGAGAGGAAAGACTGCTCACTGTCATAAAACGCTGCCGGTCTGCCAGTCTGTCACCAGCTGGAGGCCAGGGGGAAGGGAAAGGGAAGGTAGGGGGGTTTAGAAGGGTGAGGGATCAGGCCCCTCAGATGGGATAAAGATCAGAGGGGAGAACGGGAACCCATCCACCCACACAGGTGAGGACCAAGCCAGGCAGTGGGAGTAAGCAGCCCCCCCCCCACCCCAACCCCCGGTCTGGTCTGCATGGCCCCCAATCTGATCTGATCCAGCCTGGGTCTCAGCCTTTTCATTCAGATGCTAATGAGTGTGTAAATCACATCTGGTCCCCCCTCTGTGCCTGGATCTTTGTCACCTGAATAGCATCCCCACCAGGTATCAAACGAGCTGCAGGAAATGGGCCTCTTTTCATCCCCTCATCCCCACTTCCCCACCAACCTCTCTCCACCGCTCTCCAATCAGCAAATGAGCGGCGGGCAAACCCCCTGACAACGGGTGAACCCCCTGACAACGGGCCCCAGCAAGGCTCTGTGTCCTACAGGGAGAGAAACAGCCTCGGGAGACTCAGAGGGACACAGACACTGGACCTGATACTGTTACCACTTCCCAATTAGTTAGAGCAGCCAGGAGGATGTGGCTTCCACGAGGATACCAGGAAACACATTGGATGCAAAAACTACGATGCTCTTATTTTAACACTCTATATGACGAGTCACATAGGTTTCAGAACCATGTGTACTGCATGCGAGATGAGTTGTGTTCTCTCTCTCTCTCTCTCTCTCTCTCTCTCTCTCTCTCTCTCTCTCTCTCTCTCTCTCTCTCTCTCTCTCTCTCTCTCTCTCTCTCTCTCTCTCTCTCTCTCTCTCTCTCTCTCTCTCTCTCTCTCTCTCTCTCTCTCTCTCTCTCTCTCTCTCTCTCTCTCTCTCTCTCTCTCTCTCTCTCTCTCTCTCTCTCTCTCTCTCTCTCTCTCTCTCTCTCTCTCTCTCTCTCTCTCTCTCTCTCTCTCTCTCTCTCTCTCTCTCTCTCTCTCTCTCTCTCTCTCTCTCTCTCTCTCTCTCTCTCTCTCTCTCTCTCTCTCTCTCTCTCTCTCTCTCTCTCTCTAAATGAACAACATCATCACACGTCCCAGCCCATAAGTTATGGATGACGTGGGTGTGTGTACACACTATCAGAGACAGATTTTCTCACATTGTCTGCCTCCCGCCTACTACTTCCATTTTTCACCACCCAGAGCGGAACCTAAACCTTTAATTACATCACAGGAGGGTCTCCTCGTCCCCACAGTAGCAAAACAAAAAAAACAGAGCTGCTTCTTCCAAGTCAATTCTAATGATGATTTCTGACCAACAGAGTGGCCAATCCACAGGAGGACCCACGTGACACATGGGGAAGGGTCTTTGTCATGCTAAACACACCTTTATAAGACCTCATCTTGAACCAGGATGCTTCGACAAAACACACCCCCTCTAGTTTATTACGTAACAGAGAGGTTTCAACATAACAAAGAGCCACCTACATCCATTCACTCTGTTCCTTCATCAGTAGAGTTTAAGAACGTCATTGCTTACTGATGTTGCCGTTACAACATCGTAGTACTTTAAAAAAAAAAAAAACAACAACAACGTTATATCGCAAATCAAAAGTTTAAAGTCATGCCGTGACATTTTCTAACATACGACGTCGAACAAATGCAAAACAAATGTTGTCTTTAAAATGCACATAGCCCATCAAATCTGCAATACCTGAGCCAATTTTGTCTGTGCAGTCGTTTTAAAAAAAATAATAAAGCACTTTTGTTGAATATTGCCAAAAACATTACCTCTTGCCTGTCAGTCCATGAAGAAAACGAGCCATCATTTAAAAACAGTTGTTTTTCCACACAAACCACACAGACCCATTTCCCTGTCAATTACATGCAACCTTGGCTACGTACTATATGATACATAGTACATGCTTGTGCCTCTTACATAATTGAGCAGTTTCTTTGGCATAGATGATGTGGAAAGGGACCTAGGAAACATAACGGTGCGTGCATACACACTGTGAGTTACTTTTGTCGTAAAAGAGTATAAAGGACATTTTGATCTGAGGTTTCCCCCCCTCCCCCACCCGCCCGCCTTAGCGCTACCCTTGGGTTCAGCCTCCCTGTGTTTCTGTCAATCCGTTTCCTTTTTTGATCAGGAGCATGAAAGAGTGAGCATGTGTGAAGGCTGCAGGTACCTGGGGTAATGCAAGGTGCTAATTAGCTCAGCGGGATAATTGATGTGTAGATTACACCGCGAACAAATGCTTCGACTTGTTTGTGCTTCTCACTTTTACCCTGCTCCCTCCCTCCCTCCCTCCCTCCCTCCCTCCCTTCCCTCCCAACACCCCCTCTTTACCTCAGCCTTAATTAACAATTCACCTGCCTTATTAAGAAGATGGCAGGGCATGCCAGGCTGCCAAGGCAGCTAAGCAAAGTGGTTCGTAGGAGGAGGGGGATTCAGCTTCATCAGGTTGAGATACCTTACATTCTATAGTTGACGTCAACCCCGGCTCTATTCCCTGTGGCAATGAGCCCGGCCTGGGGAGAAAAACAGCAGCTATAGCTGTTATATACTCAGAGGCGAGAGAGCATTATAAAAGAGCAAGACGAGCTCATAGAAATTCGAAAAGGAAACCATTTCTAAACGAAAGAGCATTCCATTAGAGTGTTTCCAATGGGCCTCTATTGTTTTGCCCCCTATAATGCTATTTCCTTAATCTTTTGTCTTTGGGAAACTATTATCAGCTGAAGCACTCACAGCTGCCTGTGAATACGCTCTGTAGAGGGGGTTTGAATGCGTTCATTAACAACTGAATATCGGCTAACACATTTGCTGAGGCTCGCTAATAAACTAATAATGACTGTTTCTTTTAGTTGGGGAATTGGAACGAGGGGAGACATTAAAAAGGTGCCTGAGGTTCGGTAAGACAGAAGAAGAGCGAGAGGGAGAGAGAGAGAGAGAGAGAGAGAGAGAGAGAGAGAGAGAGAGAGGGAGAGGGAGAGAGAGACTGGCCCATTAGTAGGACAGATGTGAAGGCAAAAGGTGAACAGTTTAAATGTTGCCTCCTCACCTCCCTGCCAACCGCCAGTAATCTGTCTCCGACTAGTTTACAAGTTAAACACATTACAGTGCTTATATAGTCTCATGTTGAGACCGCACCGGCACACATCACACATCACACACACACACACACACACACACACACACACACACACACACACACACACACCTCTGTCACTGCCTGGGAGCTATCACCATTTCTCTAAGACACACGATTTGGACCAAAGGACGAGAGCTAAGCCAGGCAAAGCATTAAGCTCATTGTTTCTTGATACTTCCTCAAAGTTCCTTGGAAACGTCCTTCTCTCTCTTTAAGACCCCCAGTGACTTAGCTTTTATCAAATGTTCATCTAGACCGGAAGTCATATTAATTCTCCTTTCCCTGTTAGAGCTCTCTCAGGCAGAATGATTTGTACAATGTAAACTAGAGGAAATGTGCTGTGGGAGAAGACTTCCCTACTGGCCTCGTTTAACTCTATACCTGCTAGGAAACTGCTTTTAACCTACACTTTACACTTTTTCACAGATTTAAAGGAAAAATAACTACAGAAAATAAGGATGGGACGTCTATACACTTAATTATCTACAATATAATCCCTAAATATTCTATAATCATGGTATGTTTTCTTCATACTGTATATACACTGTATTTTTTTCTCCGGTTTTCTTTTCAAGATAAAAGATATGTGGGGGAAATGATTAGATATATTATTAACTTCTTTACATGTCCCCAATGTGCCTTTTCTCAGACAGATAGGTGACTCCGCCCTCCAAAAGGTTCGAGAAGCAGAGAAGCTTATTTGTACATATTTGAGTCAGACAAACTGGCAGTTTCCGTCACCAACCTGATAATTCTCCCCAACATCCCTCACCCACCCTGGCCTTTGTTTTCCCTCCCTGCCTTTTTCCTGTCGCCATCTCGGTATTTAATCTTATACAGACAGGCGGCACGGAGGGTTTACTTTCCCCCTCAAAGACAGGGTCGGCTACGCAAGCAGGCAGGAGGAAGAGAATGGAGCTAGGAACTTGCTAGGGACAGACAGGGGAGTTTAGCAAGAAAGGCACAGGAAACCTGTCCTGTGCGTAACTTAAAAAAACCCAAAAAACTTTCATCTTCCCAAGACAGTGCACTTCCAACTGAGTTTCTCCTTTGTTCTATTACCTGATAAGGAAACTTTCCTTTTTTTCTTTCGGGAGCCACAGAATGAAAAGGGGGGGGGGGGGGGAGTATCCCCCCTCTGTATACACGTTAAACCCCTCATCGCTTTGAACACGAGCTACAGCTCCTTTTATCCCTGCAAAACCAGTTTCCTATGGTTATTAACTCCTTCAAACCAGGTAATTACAGCTGTGGTAAACAGAGCTGTGGCAGATCAGAGTAGAGTCGCAGCTCAGGACCCACTTCACATTTGCAATCATACGCCGCCTTAGACTGCGTCCTTAGTGGCACCCTATTCCCTATACAGTGCACTACTTTCGCCCGGGGCCCTGGTCAAAAGTAGTGCCCTAAAGAGGGAGCAGGATGCCATTGGGGACGCAGGCTCTACACTTAGTGCGTTAGGTAGTTAACAGGACAGAGGTAATAATGCCAGGCTGCTGCGGGATCCATTTGCGGATAACTGCTCCGCGGTCTAATCCATTTAAGTCACAAGGTCTTTGTGTAAGGAGGGAGCTGTGTGTGGAGACGGTGAGAGGGGAGAGCACCCGTGGGTATATCTGATGGGTGGGTCATAAATCACATGGAGAGAGAAGTTTTAAAAAGTGGAGCGCAGGCTCCCACAAGTGAGGAGTGGATGTGGGGAACACCCCTCAGAGGGAGAAGGGAGAGACTCTGAGCCTGAGACAAACACGGGGTCAATCAACACTGGGTTAAAACAGCAGTGAGCCCGGAGGAGTGGAAGGGGAGCTGGATTACTACCCCGGTGCCCCTCTCTCTCTTTCCCCTTCCTCTGCTCTACCCCTGGATCCTCCCCTCCTAGCTGCACTCAAATACATTGAGAGATGTTAACCCAAATAAAAAGAGGTGAAGTATTAGTTTGCCTCTGGCTGATCTACAGTAACAGGAAGTCCAAGGCACTTTCAGCGGTGCCCTTCATTTATTTCTCTTTTTCCCTCTCTCTCTCTCTCTCTCTCTCTCTCCTCTTTCTCGATTGTTGTTTCAGTTAATGAAAACAAAGAGGTGACGAGACATTTTATGGTGTCCTTGTGACACACACGTCACGTCACACACTCCCACATGGGTGCTCAGGGTCGGACAGGAAGGGCCAGTCTGACAAGGTCCCTAAATGTTCTGGTAGTCTTTAAAATCTCCCAGATACTGATATAATACATATGTAGGTGTGTGTGACTTTTCTAACATGAAAACACTAAATCCTTTGTAATGGACAGCTAGTACATCCCCCGGGGCTTTACACAGGGCAAAGATAGAGCTTTCTGTTGATTCTGTGTAGCTGCTGTGTGGTGTTTCAAAGGTGCTATACATATGTCTGTTTGTTTCTTTTCTCGTTCTTATCTGTTTTGGTCGGTGTGAGGTGTGACAGAACGAACGGGTAACCAGTTCCCCTTTCAACTGTGTTCACAGGGTGACAACCACCCAGCCGATCTACTGCAGAGAGGGAACTAATCATGCATTGACACCTTGAACCGTTCAAGTCTCTCTCTCAGAGAGTAGCGACCACATCTCTCCCCCTGCTTGGCCTGTTCGCTCGCTGTCACTGCCACAAATTGGCTTCAAACTTGAATCCAAGGTGCCAGAGAAACATTACACAGACAAAGGCTTGAATTCCGCCTAGGGCCTAATGTGTCAAAATCCTTACCCTGCACTACAGAGGAATAAACCTCTTCATTATAGCTCGTTATGGACTCTATTGTACACTTGCTTTGCCAATACCCGAGCTCGTTAGACTCGGACGAAACTAAAGCTCTTCTCCTATTGCGTTGGTAAATGTCTGTGGATCACCACAGTGTTTGTCTGTGTCTTACTTGAGAGCAGGATATTTAGCTACAAAATCACGTGGGGGAAAAAAAAAAACGGAAAAATTTCTGACAGAAAATGATGCTCTCATTTACCCGCAAGAGCTATGTAGAAGTAGAAGGAGGCTTTTCTAAACCTCAATTCTCAATAGGGTTAAAAAAACAAAACAAAAACAAGAATGCAACAAGGGCATACCCAACCAAAACAGACACCTGCGCCGTTCGGTAAACAGTCTACCGCTGACGGAAAGCTGTCTGTAATTAGACAAAGTAGTAATCTTGTTCTGACAGAGAGGATTATATTTGGTCCCGGTGTGTCTGGGGAAGCCGATTTCATTTCCTGGAAAAACCTTTCCTTCCTCCCTCTCCGCTCCTCTCCTCAGATCCTCCACAGTTACCTGACTCAGCTGCTTGTAGGAATCAAATTCAGTCAACAGATAACAGCTAATCATTTGTCACCCTGAGAAGCAATTCCCTGCGATTGCCGAGGAAGAGTGCGCCACTTTATTCCGGCGCTCTGTCAGATGGCGAAGAAATTGCATTCCGCCGCGCCGCGCCTAACCTCTTGCTCTCCAGAGTCACCCGTAACAACAGTTGACTTCATCAGGAGGACGCCACCATGGCCAACCCTGAACAGCATCAATTCAGGCGAGGCCCACCCTTGGCCCTCTAAGATCCCCTACCAATCCCCCAGCCGCACCCCTTCCAACCCCCAGACTACGCTACCCAGTGGAAATACAGACAGACTCCACACAGCTGTTCCCTTCCAGTATTCCTTGAGGTGTTACACCGTGTCGCTCCTCCTACCGTCTTAATCAACTGATCGTCATCGCCGTAGCTACGCTATCAAAGTAGCAGAACATATCCTGGAAACAGAATCCACATTCCAAATTCCAAAAGAGAATGTGTCCATGTTTGTTGGGACTGGAAGTAGCCTAGGCTGCTTGTTGCATAGAGAACTGTCAGGGCTTTGCTTTTTCATGTGACCTGAAAAGAATTGACGGTTTTCAGAGCGAGAAAAAAAAAAAAAAATCCCCAGGTTCATAAGGGTTTTTAATTTGTGTTTGTTAACTGGCTCCTGGAATACAGCCACACAGCTACTTAATTACATTACACATGGCATGGAGATGCTCGTAGCAGGCAGAAAAAACACAACATTGCCAGCGTGCAAAAGTACCTTTAACGACTAGCAAATTTAGTGATTTCTTTGAAAGGGACCATTCTATTAGATTAGCAATGGCATATTAGCGACAATTTGGTAAAAGAGGCTAACCGAACAAAAGATCTGTGAAAACGGCAGCGTCTCAGAGAGAGTGCTCATGTTGATTACGTAATGCTACGCCTGTGTGTTGCAGATAAGAACCAGGTACAGATACGGGGCCGGATGGTTTGTAGCCTACAGTATGTGTGTCTCGGTGAGTACAGAAGAGAGACAGTTGGAAGGAAGGTCAGAGGAATTTTTTGTTTGTTTTACTAAGAAAAGGGAATGAGTCAGCTCCTTCTGTCAAACAAGTGTCTAAGCACAAGCGGGAACTAGTGAACCTGACACCTTCACAAGGCCTCACCGTTTCACACTGTAGTGTAGGGTGCAACATTTCTGTCTGTCTTTAAATAGTGTATCTACAGTACTGTAGATATTTCTAGAAGTAGATGAGTTATCATAAATGACTCACTACAGCCTCCATGTAAACGATAACTAATGGCTTGCCTTTGCAGAGTAAATGGAGTCAGAAATATAATGCATCCAACACTGAATATTCAGAGGATGTTCTTCAATAATCAGAATATTTGACTATTTCCAAATATTCCCACGGATTAATTGATGTAGGTTTTAGCTATTGTGCTGGGAGGAAAGAAAACGTCCACCCCTCTGAAATGTAAGTAGGCTGCAAACAGACACAAATTCCCAGGGAGAAGTCACATTTTCACAGGTTAGACTAAATAATGTATGCATTCATTCACTTTGGCGTGATGAAGCAATTTTTGCCTTTTACAACCCAGGAATACTCAGGAGGAACAAGACCCAGCTTCCTGCATGGCTGAATAATTCAAACATCCAGGTGGAAGAGTCTCAGAATACTTCTGGTTACACAGAGGAAGAAGCAGAGGTTTCGATTGGCTAATACCTAGGAGAGTGTCCAATGAAATCTCACCAGATTTGCCTCTTCAAACAGATGGTAGAAGCATATATTTTTTGGGTAAGAAGACAGATATTGACACAAGATAACGATGAACATCTGTGTCCATGACTACAATAAACATGGTTTAGGAAATCAAATGTAAGAAGAAAAATAAAAAAAGAAACGACGAAAAAACACAAACGTGGCGAAATCTAAGGTGTTGAAATGAGAGAAGGTTTGGTTACCTCTCCACTCGGTCTGTCGGTCGCAGAGCGTCAGAAGTCAGAACCCAGATGAAGGTTAAAAATTGCATTCTGACTCAGTGTGTGTGTGTGTGTGTGTGTGTGTGTGTGTGTGTGTGTGTGTGTGTGTGTGTGTGTGTGTAAAAATGGCATTGTGAGTCAACACCCTGCTGGCTTCTTGTCAGGTTTCAATATGTGCCACAGGGAAATTCATACGCCTTCTCTCTCCCAAATCTGTGAGGACATGCTCAGAATCACTCCCAAATCACTACTGCCTAGGAGTTGCTGGAGTTCAGGTTGCCCCTTGGAGAAAGAAAATGCTTCAAAAAAATACATTCATCCTGAGTGAGGGAAAAAAATATACACAAAATAGAATTGAGGTGTTTCAGACATCAAACAAGATGGTGTCTGGCGGTTTTGATGTGGTACATGGTCTGGGGATGGATGGACACCTAGTTGGTTTGTGCTCTGAACAGATGTCGGCCTCCAGGACGGAACTGTGGGGGGGATTCGGCGAACCTAAAGTGAGCACGTTAAAAAAGGGTATTAAATGAAGGACATAGCTCACTATCAGAATCCCGGGACAGCTCAATCCTAAATTAAACCTATGGTTGCCAAAGTTCACAATGAGCTGAGGTGTCCAACAAGCCTTCACGAGTGAGCTCACCAAGGAGAGAGGAACACCTTTATTATTACAGTTGAAATCTTACTAACAGCAACACTTGAATTGTGGTTTCATTTTGGTTTGAAACAATACAGAAACTAGAGAGGGAAGAGAAAAGGGGGAGAAGGAGGGAGAGAACAAATGGAAAAAGAAAACAATGGTTACCCGGACTAGAGGAGGGATGTGTAAGTCTGTTTATCCTTCTACCTCATACTCAACACCCAAACCGGCGCTCAATATTTACTGCCCTTGGTGGCCAAACAAAGAGAGGTATGTCGTCAGAAAGTAATAAAAATCAATAAAGCAGGAACCCCCCCCCCCCCCCCACCTGGCCAAAGGGCCCCAGTGATAAGTTGTATATGTTGTAAAAGCTCGGATCATTTTCCACATCCTGGCAGCTAGGCCCCGGCTTCCTACGCCAAGACAGAGCAGCGCGAGGAGAGTGGGGCCGCTGCTGCAAGGCCACCTGGGAGGGCCTGGAGCAACGTGGCTCATCCCACAGAGTTGTCTGGATGCCAGCTCCATTGCATCAGCGTCCGTCAGTACCGGAACGCGGGATCACGCACTCGGCATGGAGCAGCAACTGGACACCTCTGACCCCGTTCCCGGAACCACCCTGCCGCTACGAACCTCGACCCCCAACCCAGTCACCACCTACTCAGCCTGGCAGGTCTGCATGGAACCTTCACAAACTGTTAAAAAACTTCACAGGTCCCCGGGGATGAGTTCTTGCATGGCGGACGTGGTGGAGGTTGCCTTGGCTAATTTAATAGTCAGGTCTCCACACTCACCCGTGGTGGGTGACCTCCCTCTCTCTCTCCCTCCCTCCCTCCCTCCCTCCCTCCCTCCCCACAACACACACACACACACACACACACACACACACACACACACACACACACACACACACACACACACACACACACCTTCTCCCGGCTTAGGAAACAAGGCAACTGGCAACAGGCAACATGTGGCTAAACAACATAAAAAGCTGACGTGTTTCCAACAGTGGTTTTAAACTAAACATTGAATCATTCAAATACTAGGCCTATACAGCGTGTATTTGACTGAAGATCAGAGGAACCTTGGCTCAACTCTTATCCAGGAGAGCCTGTTCCTGTTCCCGTGTAACCACAACTAAGGGCAGGTGAGCAGTTGGATGCTCTTGTAGAAGACTGTCACATTTAACTTCTCAGTGGTCTGAGGATCCAGGCTAACACATTGTGGGGGTGAGGTCTGTACTGCTGGGATGGAGGCTTGGCTTGCTGTTCATTCCTGGCATGCAATCTGTATTAAAAGCTCATTCGATGGGGAGCATCGCGCTCTCACAGCAGTTTGGTTGGAGCGTAAAAACCTGTGTGATAGGTGTAGGTGTGATAGGTCCGCACTCAAAACGATGTCGCATACATTTATTTCATTTCATTTTTTAAATGATTTTCACTGCATCAGGGATAGCGTACACAGATGTTTCGGCTTCACAGCCTCCTTCAGTGTGTAGGTGACAGGAAGTAAGCTTTATGCAACTTCTTTTTTTTCAAGTGCGGACCCCATCGCTCCTTTTTGTTTACGCAATCTGTAGACAGTCTTCAGTGGGCTGTTCTTTTCTCTCACAGGGGCTGCTTCCAAAATGGCACCCTATTGGCCTATGCGGCGGACTGCAAAAGTAGTGTAGTGAAATTGGGAATAGGGTGCCATTTGGGATGGGGCCAGGGTTTGGCCGAGGATAAGCCACGTTTGCCAAGTGAGATTCCTGGGATACGTTAGGCCCGCCCACACATACCCTCCTCATCATGAGTGGATAGGCTCGGGTCACAGATATGAACATGACCTCAATTCCGTGGGTCTCTGGAGCAGAGGACATTACAATGTAGGTGGATGTTGTTCTGCTGGAGCCAGAATATCTCCACAGTGCATTGTTGCTCCCCTTTGTGAACTGCATGAAGTGTATCCTTGGTTCACTGTGAACTGTACATTATCAACATAAATGCTGTAGGGATTTGACGTCATCAGTTATTTACCGACCAGGGATTTGTTGTTGTTGTTGTTGTTGTTGTTGTTGTCATACACTTTTTGGTTATGAGCTAATTCCTTTCATCTTTCTTCATCTCTAAGTGTTACCTAAAGCTAGTAAACAACATGGGTCTCTTACAAGAAGACATGAACAGGGATTATTGAGCGTGGTTGATAAATAAATGCATCGATAACTAGGACTCTGGACTTGTTTGGTTGAAAAGAGGCAACAGAAGAAGAAAACAAGCTGAACATTTGTAATAAGCACCGAGGCTAAAATAGATTTCCTCCAAGTGTATCACATCCCATACAAATCGGCATTCATTAAGCCTTCCTCTGTCTTTTATCAGCTGCAGTGGGGAGAGAAAGAAAAGAGATTCAAGCATGATGTCTAATTACAGTCCCAAAAGGAGAGCTCCTCGCTCCCCCACTCTCGCCCCGCCTCCCCTCCAACCTTCCCCTTTCAGAGAGACGGAACATTTTGAGGACAAGGGCAGGCATTTTTTTGGAAATAAACATGACCCTTGTGAATTCTCCCAAGGAAAGGAGTGACTATTTGCTGTTGGCTCGGAAGGGCCTCGGAGAGAAAGAGAGGGAGGGAGAAAGGCTCTTGACGGTGACACCTCCCCTAGCAAAAAGACAAGGGGCTTTATCAGACAGAGGTTGCCCGTGATAGCACTCAGGCTACGGAAGTGCCACTCACTGGCACTTAAAGCTGTGCCACTCCATAGCCTCCATAACCCCTAAGAATAGCATAAAGTTCAGTTGATAAATGAGGAATTATCACGCACCACAACTCTAGGCCTCCTTCCTTCTTGCAGGTTAGGGTGGCAGAGGGAGAGGGAGGGAAACTGGGTGAACAGAAGTTGTAAAAAGAAGCAAGAAAATACTATTTGAAACTCTTCAATCTGATAAAGGATTATGACACAGATAAGAAATATATTCAACCTTATAAATATTTTAGCTTGGCTACTCCCTGGGCTTAATGTGCTGTACAGCGTCTAATTAAGCATGTATCTGATAGATGCCACTACATAATGATGTGCTGATGTCTAGGGGGTTGGCCAGGAAGAGAAGTATCCACTGAAAGGCATGATTTGTAATAATGATAGCCATGATAATGATGCTACTACTACTTCAATTAAAAGTACTTACGAGTACAGCTGCTACTACTTCGACCAGTGCAACGGCTACACACACACACACACACACACACACACACACACACACACACACACCAAGTGATAGGCATTGATTTACATGGCTCAGTTACACTCTCTCCTCGATTAGGTAGAACTACCTTTTTAGCAGTTAAAGGTACAGTGTTATTTCAGTGCACCTAGTTGTGTAAATTTCCTGCTAAATTTTGCAGTAGTGAAACTGGTCTGAGTTCTGCTGATCAGGGCAGTTTGGCCTCCAGGACATGCTTGGCCAAGCACTATTTGAGCTGTGATACACTGACGCTGAGAACTAACGCACGCACGCACACACACACGCACACACACACACACACACACACACACACACACACACACACACACACGCACACACACGCGCGCACACACACACACACACACGCACACAAACACAGACACACACAAACACTCGCTCCAACCAATGTCAGAATTCTAACACACACTTACACACACAGAACGGTAAGTGTCACGCTAGCAGTAAAATATCTTGACGGAGCAGGACAGAAGTGTGAAGTCCTGTGCTACTAAGTCACTCTAATAACAAGGACCAATAGCTCACCGACCCCAAAAAATGTTTCCTTTTTTAGATAACGTATTTTTCAACTGTATGGGCCCTAATGTCATTGGTGAAAGCCCATAAAAGGCCTAACAATCACGATAAAGAAAGGAAACCTAACATCGTTCTTACACAGGATCTAGAGACAATTTATAGTCCCTGATTACATTCAAAAATCACCAATCGTTCTCTACTCTGGGGAAAATTCCAATGTGGACCCACACTAGTTGATTCTTCTGAGCTTCCCTTTATTTAAGGGTCAACAGCGTTAGCAGGGTAACATTGAGAATGGCTTTTTCAACGCCCCTTGGTTCAAAATGTTACCTATTGTCCCTTGAACTTCTGTTCCAGCTCCTGCATTAGCTCTGCCCTGAGTCCACTTAG
>NC_048571.1:23905840-23953340 GCF_013265735.2 Oncorhynchus mykiss
AGTCAAACATATTCATATAAAATTGTGTACACGCTTGAAGAACACTTCCCCGTTTTAGAATACAGAAAGAAAGGGGGGGGGGGGGAAAGTCACACAGCTGAGTCTGACGTCTCTTTTATGACAAGTTCAAGCTCGGAATTCAAAATGCACTCCGGATTCAAAATGTCAATATGAAGCATAAACCAGCCTTTACTAACAAGCAACTTTTTTCAGACTAGAATTAACAGGCTTATTAGGAAAACCACACAGCTAGCCAAGTGAGCTAGCCAATGGTTTTCCCAATGCAGTGCTAGAGTAGAATATTACTCCCGCTATCTTTTAAAGGATCATTTGACCATCAAACAATGTTGGAGTGGGTTTCCTTTCACACACAAAGCCCAGTAATAAACGCTTGGCCTTTGTCTCACATACGCTCGGCTAGAAAGATGACCTCAGCTTCAAAACAATAAAGACCCTGTAATGTACTCTCCAGAGCCCTATTGCACTAACTTTGTTTCACTTCAATACAATTTCTGAGAAATGAAAAAAATAAGGAAATACGTTGGACCTTAACAAGTCCTGCTCCATCACAAAGTGTGTCAAATCTGACATCAGGGCATACCAGTCAGAGAGGCTACAACAAACTGGGACTATAATAGGAGTGTAATGAGTTTCAGTGTGTGTGTGTGTGTGTGTGAGTGTGTGTGTGTGTGTGTGTGTGTGTGTGTGTGTGTGTGTGTGTGTGTGTGTGTGTGTGTGTGTGTGTGTGCGCGTGTGTGTGTGTGTGTGTGTGTGTGTAAGAGCGAGAGGGGGAGATTGAGAGAGAGAGAGAGAGAGATCAACATAGAGAGAGGGAGAGCGTGACTGTGCATTTGGTGTGTGGCGGTATAGTGGTATTGGGAGGTGAAGCGGGGGGCACCCTGAACAGCTAAGAGGATCAAATATCTAAGCAAAACAAAGGCTGTGTCACAGGGGCGTTCAAGTCACAAGCTCTCTCACTCCTACAACAACAGACCCCCCCCCCCCCCCCCCCCAAATGTCTAGTCCCGTTGCCCCGACAGCGCCGGTCACAAAGAGACCCCAGATATTACAGAGAACAAAACAGGGGACAGATGTAGGTATTGTTATGCAGAGTATCTTCCTCTTCCCCCAAGGCTGACCGTTTCCACTAAACGTCAACAGTGGAAAAACTCTTGATCTCTGCAATCCTTACCACTAAAAAGAACAACAAAATACCTAGCGCTTCCATTTTGACTTGGGCCTGTTTAGCAGTCTACACTCTAGATCAAGCCGAACCACTTTCTATTTCTGCACTTTCTAAACGCTTCTTTTTTGTCTTGGCCTTACAATAGGCTGATGGAGTCTGGACTAGGACTCCACACCCACCCTCTCTCTTCATGGTCATCTCGTAGGATCTGACCCATGCCTGAAGTGACCTGAGATGAAGCTGTGTGTTATTACAGCTGGGAGCCCAGCGAGACTCAGTGATAGGATGAGCCCTGATTGATTAAGACCAGATGGGCGTCGTCCACCGTCCACACATGGCAAACAACAGACATGGAAAGGCTGTGTCTACATTCCCGGAGTAACACTCACATTGGATGGTTTGATTTGATCGCGCTCCTCTATAGTAGTCAGAGCTGGACAAACGTCGTCTCCCATATGATCTTACTCCCTAAAACCGTTGATCCATCTTTGACAATAAGGGAATATTACTTACAGTCTATCTTGGGAGAGATATTTTTTTTTTAAAAAGCTTACAAATATTGTCCAAGCAAAAGGTTTTCTTTAAACCTGAAGTCCCTTATGGCCTTACCGTAGATAGGTTCACACCTGCTAGGGTTCAACCTGACCTGACTGTTGTGGGTCTGTAAGTAAAGCGCTCTTAAATTAGACATGACTCTATCTAATTGTTGAATGTCATGCGGTCCAAGCCACAGTGTAAATCCTACCCCAGTCTAGACAGAATTCTTGACAGTCCTACACTAATGTCTGTCGCAGTCAGATGGGGAAAATGCAGAATGGCAAGGTAATTTGACATAAGGCACTTCTCCCGGCGAGTAATATAATGTGGCAGCAGAGGCAGCTTTTAAAGGAATCAATTAAGTTTTAAAAAGGTGTTCCCTGGCTGGCCGGGGTGAGGAGGGTTATTATTCTAGAGGATTGAAGGGGGTGGGTGGGGGCTGGCGGGTGGTTGGGTGGGTGGGTGGATTCTCTGGAGGCAGAGCAGACCTCTGTCTTTCAGTGGCAGTGGTCTCCCAGCCCTCATCCTCCTCCTCACACAGCATGGTTTATTTCCTGCTCACGCTGTGGCCTTAAACTGCTACCTTCTCGTTATAAATCTTTTCAGGTTTCACCTCCAAGTGTCTGTGCTCCTGATCTCTGACTGGCGTTCCTAGCAGCTATGTATGACTCCGCGCCTGGAGGGCACTGATGAACTGCCCCCTTCTGCCCTTGCTCTGTCACACCCAGTTTAAGATGAGCTATCAATTTTCAAAGGACTGCTGCGATTGGTTCGGAGGGGGGCTTTGGGATTGGGGCGCAGCAGTAGAGGGGGTAACAGGGAAAATCTGGACTTCTGGATAAAGTGGATTCGTAACAGTTGGGTTCTGTTGGACTTTTTATAAAGCCCTCCGTCTTCGTTACACATAAGGTGAAACTAACCACTGTTGGATTTCAATTGGTTACAACATGTAGCCTTCCCCATCAAAGAGGTGGACAGGAAAAAAGGTGCTTCTACACCTAACATAGGCTATAACTGTTGTCTTCGGGCTTGGTTCTTACAAACACCTTAGCCAGCAATCCCGTGGTCTTAAAGTTTTCCCTGTTTGATGTACTCATAAACAGGAGTCTTTTTTTCCCCCAAAGATAGTCTACTGCTTCAGTGAGCGTAGACAATGTGTGTTGTACTCAGCAAAA
This sequence comes from Oncorhynchus mykiss, assembly GCF_013265735.2. NCBI lineage: Eukaryota > Metazoa > Chordata > Actinopteri > Salmoniformes > Salmonidae > Oncorhynchus > Oncorhynchus mykiss. The sequence goes on from NC_048571.1 coordinate 23,908,739, forward strand.
TAGCCATTGCTTCTTAAGCCTCAACCCCCTGTCTGCCCCCCCCCCCCCCCCCCCCCCCCCCACCAGTGCTTGCTAGACTACATGGATACACATCAACCAAGAGGGGAACAGGCTAAACACATAACTCTTATTTATGCCGTTCAATTCAGCCTCAGCAATTCCGCAATTCATTTTCATGATCAATTACAAAACCTGGAGGCATCTGTAAAGCATTTTGTGTGACAGCACACACACACACGCACACGCACACACACACGCGCACACACACACACACACGCGCACACACACACGCACACACACACATACCTACACTGACTAGCTGTTCATAGTGTTTGCATAGTGTTCCTGCAGGAATACACTCAACTGCCTAATTTTCTTTTATGACATTTGTTTTGTGTTTTCCCCAGAGAGTTTGAGAGACACCTAGATGTTTGGTAATTACTGCAGGATTTCTGTTTGGTTGAGACTGGTGAGTTTTGAGAGACACCTAGATGTTTGGTAATTACTGCAGGATTTCTGTTTGGTTGAGACTGGTGAGTTTTGAGAGACACCTAGATGTTTGGTAATTACTGCAGGATTTCTGTTTGGTTGAGACTGGTGAGTTTTGAGAGACACCTAGATGTTTGGCAATTACTGCAGGATTTCTGTTTGGTTGAGACTGGTGAGTTTTGAGAGACACCTAGATGTTTGGTAATTACTGCAGGATTTCTGTTTGGTTGAGACTGGTGAGTTTTGAGAGACACCTAGATGTTTGGAAAAGAGGAGAACATGTGAAGGAGCCAGGTACCAAGCTCCTAAGACTTGACCTAAGACTTGACCTTCTACATTAATAACATACTTTAATGTAAATATATATATATATATATATATATATATATATATATATATATATATATATATATATATATATATATATATATATATATATATATATATATATATATATATATATATATAGGCTAATGTCAGCATTATTCAGTGCTTTATTTGAGATATTCAAACAAGCGAAACTCCCCTGCTTATGTGTTTCTCAACATTACTTCTCACAACATGTTAGATTTGATAAATCATTACTTGGTTCTCTGTGGAATATTCTGCAGTCAGAAAAGCGGGTCTGAACAGTTTCTTTCTCACGGACAGGGAAATTCATTTCAATATATTTATCTTCATGAATACATTTTTGGAGTGGAAAAAAATAATACAAAAATCACAAAAGTGTGTTGGGGGATGAATAGATGCACGATGGTAGTTGGAAGCTCCACAAAACATTAGAAAGGGAAATTGCACACAGCAGGAAGAGAAATCGTTGTGTTACCCCAGGTGAAAAATATTGTTGCTTTGCTTAAAAGTGCATGCAAGGCAAAGGCAAGCTACATTATTAGAATGTTTAAATATTAATTATTCTGCTGGGTAGTAAAGATGATCGAGTCACAGTGTCAACGACTTTATTTTCCTTCCAGAAGCCAGAGGAACTCCTTTCTGCGAAACGTGATCCTGTATCGTTTCGCCATCTTGCCAAACAAACCCATGTTTTTACTGTTCTGCGGTTTGACTGTTTTTACAGATTTTGAGTCATTTTTAGGACTAATGGTACTTGCTTTAATTTCCTTCATTTTTTATGCATCTATAAACATCTCAATGCTTTTAGCAGGACTACCGCATAATGTGTACAGGAGAACGTGTGCAATCTTATATTTGGCACAATGGCTATATAACTTCTTTCAGGTTTTTCGGGACAAATGACTTTACACGGAATCTGGACATCTTCATTTAAAAGAATTTGGAAGGCAAATTAGAATTGATCTCAGTTGTCAGTCAATACCTAAGTCGGATACATTCATATTTCCTTACAACCTAGTTTTGAAATGACTTTAGAGTCATTCATGGTGAATCGTGTCACTCCTTAGTCCTTTTCTAAAGATGTTAGTGTGAGAGGCTTCCTGCTATCTTTTGCCAGAAAGGCAATACAAATACACTCAGATACATAGGGCTTGCCCAACAAAGCCCAGTGTTATTTCTGAAGATCTTTCCTGGCTTCTCAGGTAAATCAGAGAAAGCTGCTAGTTTCCCCGCTGTATGTCAGAGAGAGATCCAAAGCCGCTGGCTTAAAGATAGGTATTAAGGCTGTAAGATCTAAAACACTTTGGGAGCCTTCAGAGTGAAATGGATAAAGATACAGAGGGCTGAGGGGCAGAGACTTGAGGGAGAGAAAGAGATGGGGTTGAATAGAGAGAGAGAGAGACAGAGGTGGGGTGGGGCGGGGGGGGGGGGTGGTGGAGGGGAGCTAGAGAAAGAGAGAGAAGAAGAGGCCCCGGCTTCAGCTCTCTGAGACCCCTCGCTCCTTGCTGTCACTCATGGCTGCCCTGCCAGTATTCCCCACCTGAGACGGATTGCGATGCATGTTCGAGTCACTCATGCACAAGAAGCAATACACAAGTTCGGTGTAAAGCCACTTTAAAAGCTCATCAGGCGCATACTTTGCTTGTAGGAAATACCTTATTCATGACGGAGGGAGCCGTAGCCTAGGTAATTACTTGAATCAAGGTGGCCTCGGAAATGTTTAAATCTACAAGGACGTGCAGGAGCATGAATAATGCAAAATAATTTGCATCTAAAATTTTTTAAGTGTGCTTTATTCAAAAACTAAAATGCGGCTTCGATTAAAGTTTGATGAGTGGAAGCTGAGAGCTCTGTGCATGCTGAGAAAAGCTCCTTATTGGTAGAAATTATTTAGAATGGTGATAAAGAGGCAGGGAGAGGAGAAGAGGAAATGGGGAAGAGAATAACGCCAGAAGAAGAAACTGCCAATAAATAATCACTAAGGTAGATGAGCATTAGTGCGTCAGCGAGAGTGTACTGTATAGAGAGAGGGATATTGCAATACGCTGCCTTGTAAGAAAAGTTTTTCAGACAAGGTGTTTGTAACCACACACAGTACAGACAGTACAACCACACAAAGGAGAACACAGTACATTTTTCTTAAAGAGGGCATTGTCAGAGCTATTTGTTTTCTATGTGGATGCATGTCATATTCAAATATCTAGGGGAGCATATTTTCCATAAAATCGTGTTACTAAAAAAAAAAAAAAAATCATGCACACTTTCATTGCATGAAAGGAAGTTCACAAAAGTTGACCGTTTGACTTGTGTTTGTTTCATTTACAACATCAACCACTTGACAGCGCTTTACCTGCTTCTTGACGAACGCACCCCACAGCAAGTTGGACAGCACCGAGAAGAAAAGAAGAGAGAAAACATGGACTCGTTTAGTGTCATAGGTCATGTTATTGAGACCAAAAAAGAATGAACACTTTCCTTTGGAAATAAGGAAACAAACGATGCAACACACAACATTGTACTGACTAACTGCGACACAGAAAGGCACACGACAAGAGAGAGTCATTGCAGGTTATGTGGTAAGGTCATGATAGGTGATGATGCCATACAGGTCTAAACAGACATTGTGTATTTGGCTAATTCCTTACCATGACCTCTTAGCTTCGTCAAATGAGCATGGCACTTGGAAGAGCAAGTGTGAGTTATTCTTTTGATATTATTCCTTAATAGTAAGTGTGAGTAATTGTTTTGTCATAGACACTATTTGATGCAATATAGTCATTTGTTGTCCTATAGATTGATTTTATGGGTAAATGCAGAAAATACCATCTCTTCATAACTCCTTCTGGGCCACAGCACGTATATATACTGTAAGTAACATGTTAATTACTGCTGTCTGGTACTCCTGTTTAATTTGCATTTAACCTAGATTTAGTGTCAAACAGGAGTCCCTGTTTACAGCCTAGTGTTCACATTTCACAGTCTCTCGTTTCATCCAAACGTCCTCAATCTGGCTTGGCAGTCACTATTGAATCTACTGAGGCTGAACAAGGAGACCAGGGCCTTATTTCTGATGATCCTTACACGAAACAGCATCGTAAAAGAAACAGCCACGAACCGAGGCAATATTCTCCCCTCCATCCATCCACACGCCCACCCAACCAACACACACACACAAATCTGCACACACACCCCTCCCTTTGTTAAAACAAACCATATATCACCAACTTTTTTTCCCCCTCCCCGCCTGCATTGCATTAGCCAGCCAGGCTAAAAAAGGGGGACTATTTTTAACGTGGGCAGTCCAGAAACAAAGGCCTCTCCTGATGCAGACCCCCCCCCCCCCCCCCCCCCCCCCCCCCCGCCTAGTGGGTCACCTAGCTCTCTGCGACACTGCTTCTTTTCCCACGCTAACCTCGGGGGGCTCATTTGCATCGCGCTGGCTGTTGGGGCGATTATGTTCAGGTGAGCTGGTTTGTATGGGGCCGGGGCCATAAGATATGACATGCACAGGGGCTTGGGGGGCTGGAGGCCTGCCGCCTAACCCTGATCCTGTCCTTAATTGCGACTGACTGGCACCAGACACAATCACCCTCTTGATTCAGCAAATTGTCCTCAGAGTAGCTTGTGGTGACCCCGACCTGCGCAAATCATCTCACAGCAGCTGGCCGAGGTAAACAAGGAGCAATCTCAATTCACCCAGGACAAAAGAGAGTGCTCGTATATGATATTTTTTGTCTCTCTATTCTATCAGTACAGGTCCTCCTTTATACAAGGACAGCATCAAAGGATCACAGCTCAGTGAATCCAACTGGATTTGTCATATTGCAATATAGGTAGTGATGTTGATGCCTATACAAATACACAAATACCCTCATTAGTTGAAAACCAAACCAGTCTAATACAACTACTATTTGAGATGTTACATACTAGACGAGACAAGGGGAAAGGTCCTAAAGTAGCCCGTGTGTGTGTGTGTGTGTGTGTGTGTGTGTACAGTGTACGTGTATTTCTCAAATATAATTGTCAGCATCTGGGCCTGTCCCTCCCAGTCTCACAGAGTGCCAACAACGTCAAACAGGACAGGGTTCTGTGTTCACAGAGGAGTGTAATTATCATGTTTCCGAAAGGGAGGATGGAGGATGTAATCTCAGGCCTCTGATTAAAAGGGGAAAGAAATAGAAGTGAGCAAGTGAAGGCTCCCTTACAAGTGTGTTTACAGGGAGACACACCTTCCACAACCACAACACTTCCACTGACCACTGACCAAGGAGATGACGCTTGGCAAGACGGAAGGTTAGTTAGCATTTAGCCAGAGGCGGAAGTTCGGACTCACACTGTGAATAAACATGGCATCCAACTGATAATAGATTCCAAATACAAGGTACTACAATGGGGCACTTCGACGGGATCCTTTTGAGTATGCTGCTGGGGTATCTTTTGCACTGGCAATGCTAAATCTATGATGCCCGTGGTAGTTACCTTGTATTATCAGGAGAACATGGGATGTAAAAGGGAGTGCAGCTTTGCTTCCAACGAGATGGGGAGAGAAGAAGAAAAAAAAACCTGGATAACTGTCAACATTGCCCCTGCAAGGTTTTCAATCTGTCAGTGTGTCAAGCTACCTTCATTTCCCTCTCCTCCCAGAGAACTGACCATTTGATCCCGCCCAGAGAAACCACTCCAACACATTTCAGATGCAACATCTCCTGTGACAGAATTCTTTTTTTTATTTATTTAGATACCCTTTATTCACTCAGTCCAAGAAAAGAAAAGAGAAAAGATCAGCATGAAGAAATCGAGCGCACCGCATTTGTCCCCAGAACATCGGCCTCTCAGTCGTGCCGTTTTATCAACGTCACATTTGGAACTAAGTGGAATTTCAAGATGTTATACCATCCCTACCCACTTTCGAACAACTGCTATTCTCAATATATTCTATTCTCAATATTCTCCCTCCCCCCCCCCCGAGTATATCATTTTCTACCGTTTTGTCAGTTTCGTGTCCTTTTCCATAGATTAACCTGCGATTGTGATCCGTTTTCAGTCTTCCAGAGAGGTTGCCATTGTGGGGAAAGTGATGTTTATCTCCGGAAGACGTGCGAACACAGAGCGCGACCAACAATGAGATGGGAAATACAAAAAAAGGCAAAGTGTAAGAAATGACAGATTACAACTCCATGAATTGTTGGGGGGACGTTCCTCTTCCTCACTTTCTTTCTTTTATTATGAACAGCTTTTCTTGTTTCACTTTGCTTCCGCTTCTATGGTGACATGAATGCGGCTTGTCTCTGATTGGATGAAGAGAGTAAACAACGACAAAAGCAGCCCATTTAACCCGTGTGCTTTACCACGACTACATCACATGATAACTCGACAGACAGAAGGTTGACTGGATGAAAGCTGAAACTTCAGAGCCAAATCATCCATTTTAGTAGCATGGATGATCAAATAGCACTAATAAAGATCTGTAATGATGAAACCGAAGAGAACATTTCTTGGAGGCCTCATTTGGTAAATAAATGAGCTGAAAGAACTGTGCAAAAGTTCTTTTTTTTTTAAAAAAAAAGGTCTTTCAAGCTCTTCTAAACACGCCTGGGCTGAGTTACGCATCACCGAGGCTATAATCTTCACTCAATCTCAGAAAATTACCCCCATCCTCCTTCTTCCTCCTCCTCCCACCCCCCAAAAAAACCTTATCAGCAGATACTCCCCTTCACTTTATTTCATTTATGAATTACAAGAAAGATGCTATTATATATTATTAATTTTGGTGCTGTTCTTTGGCTCTGGCTTCGTTCGGCGGTGAGCTGCGGATGTCGGCGCGGTGTAATTATGTTCTAGCCGGGCAGCCATCCGTTTCCTTTCAAAAATTTACAGGATTCTTAATCACGTTGCTCATTTGGGTGCACAGTAGCGAGGATGGCGCAACACAAACAGGGCACGTCTGTTTACACAGAAACACCTGCTTAGCATTGATAGCAGATGTCAGTCAGTGAACAGAACAAAAAAGGAGGAAAAAGGAATTAAAAAGGCAAGCATCACCAACTTCTTATTATTTACTTTACTGCGAAAATGAACTACTATAATGGTGGATAGAGAGGAGGGAGGAGAGAGCGGAGAGAGAGAGAGAGAGAGAGAAGAGGGAGAGGAGAGAGAGAGAGGAGAGAGAGAGGGGAGAGAGAGGAGAGAGAGAGGGGAGGGAGAGGACAGAGAGGAGAGAGGAGAGAGAGGAGGGAGAGGTTGAGAGAGGAGAGAGAGAGGAGAGAGAGAGAGAGGGGAGGCAGAGGAGAGAGAGAAGAGAGAGAGGAGGGAGCGTATTACAAATGCCAAGAAAACTAGGACTTATAATTATGCCCAGTTTTTTTTTCTTCTCTCATTTATTTATCTTTTTCCTCTGGTTTTCTCCCACCTGCATGGAATGAGAGCAGGCAAGCCAGCATCTTAGGCATGATGAGATTTGGAACCCGTTTTTCTCCTCTCTTTTCCGGTTAAGAAAACATCTATGGCCTTATATTTCTCTCCGTTTGCATCAGTCTTTACTGCATTATTCATTAGCATTTTAGCGGGTTGGGTAATTAAATCTCTCCTAGCTGGGATGCTGTTTGTTCATTTGTATTTAAATTAAATGGGAATATTTTTGTGATGAAAATGAAGAATGCTGTCAATCGACTTTCCTCACCTTATAAATGGATGACTACGGGCGAGCAAGCTTTGAAAATACTTTATTGTTCTTGCCGGTCTCACTAAATGGCTTCTTCTTAAGAATAATATTCACAAGTCAACTACCGCATTGACAAACATATTTCACTGGATGAATGTGCTCGGCCAGGGATATTGGATCCCATGGTGACCTGGCTTCCCCCCACCCTATAGTAGAATATCAACAACAAAATGGCCACTGAGGACCTTTGTGACACACTGAGAGACACAGAGACAAAGATACAAATAGCGGAGACACTGTGCCTTTAAAGCCCATCTGGCCTGGAGACGTAATAAAATTGACGTATTGATTCCTTTGAATTTACGAATGCCTGTTTCATAAACTCCATTTCCAAAGCCTAGCCCTCTTTAGAGCGCTGTCATTTTCCCCCCAAATGGATCAATTATGTGCCCACGTAATCCCGTTACCTGTGAAATCCACGCATACTTCCCCCATTTGCGGCGGTTCCCAGGCGGACAGACTCACATTAAGCGCACATAAACAAACTCGAGGTTTTCCCTGACATTAGGGATTGTTTTCTCACTGTATATTACGCACCGAAGACGAGTTACTCCCTTAGGGTTTAGGAGAATATCAGAAAGAAGCTCTCTCCCTCTTCTCTTTACATATGGGTAAGGGAGGCATACCCGCCTTTTTACATCCTAGTCAACACCCCCTCCTTGCTTACCCTGCCTTGCTGCCCGCCTAGGAAAAACTGAATTCAATACTAATGTCTCATCTTTATCTGCTCACAACAAGTTCAATGCTAATCTATGACACAGCAAATAATACATCCAATAAACTGATTGGGATTATTTCGTTTGTTGCTCAATCACACCATACAATTCCCTCAATATGTGCCCCTATACCCTCTAAACATTTAACATCCATCTGGTTGTCGATACTGTGTTCCTTTGCGTCCATTTTCACACCCGCTGTGTCCCAGGCACCTTCCACGAGGAGTGAAGTGATAGCTCAGACGGTATCTCCAGAAACGCTATCTCCAGAAACGGTATCTCCAGAAATACACCATGTTTGTGGGTTTCTACCTTCTCTGTATCACATCGAAAAGAAGAAAAAAAAGGTGGGAAAGTTTTTACAATGTTGTACCTACATTACCCGGTGTGTAGACATATGTGGAATGTACTGTACCAAGGCAAGGTAGCTAGGCATAATATGAAAGGCTAGGCCCACTCCCTCCCACCCTCATCTCCACCCACAACAAATCTGTTTTGCTATCTTACATTCTTGAAGTCCCCCCAAAAAAAAGATTCAGAGAAAAAAAAAATCTGTCCTGGATCTTATTTGCCACACTCCAGTGGCAACAATGGCTCAGTTACACTACACTTGCACTGAACAATCTGTCTGGTGAGGGTTCACAAAACTATGAAATACCTTGTCAGATACTGCCTGACCTGTTCAGCAGAGTGACTCTGAAAATAATCAAATACAAAAATAATAATAAAGGGATATTCTGCGAAGAAGAGAGGCGAGGAGGACGGAAGGAGGGAGAGGAGGGAGGTGGTGCAGCGTTTATGAAAGGGGGGCACTTTCTGCCTTTCTACTCAGGGAAAGCTCGCTGCTCTCTCCTCACAATCAGCCATGCACACCCCCCAGCCATAGTGCGCAAGGGGCTTTAAAGATAAATGTTTGCATGTTAACAACATTTGACATGCTGTACAGTAGCAGCCACCTTGGGTCTCAGGATGCAGCCAAACAACAACAAAAATAAAACATGCAATCCCAGCAAGGATGTCAAACATGAGGAAGAGCACAACAATTTGTCACATATCTGTAAAAGTTGTGGCTCGCTCGCTGAGTGCACCAGAGGATGGAGAAAAAAGGGAGGGAGGTGCGTGTGTGTGTGTGTGCGCGTGTGTGTGAGCGAGTGAGTGAGTGAGTGAGTGAGTGAGTGAATGAGTGTGTGGTGAGGCCTAGAGATTGATGTGCAGGGGTATCATAAGGCACACACCTGAGTAAATGTTGCCACTATCCCAAACTGACAAACTTGTGTCATATCACAAAACACCACAATCAAAAAAGTGATATTGTGAGGAACATCATGTAACATTTGATATCCCTCTCATGCCAGTGCTGACGTCACAAGGTCAGTCAAGTGACGAACACGTAGTTCATTAACAGACAACATATGCAGAAGTACAGGCCATCAGTAGCTAGCCTGTAGTCTGCTCCTTCCATGGATTTCTCTGGAAATCGGACTGAGGTCGTAACTGAGGCCAAGAACCTGACCATAGAGTTCTGGAACCAAATCGTGTGGTTCTGGAACCTGACCGTAGAGTTCTGGAACCAAAACAAGTGGTTCTGGAACCTGACCAAAGAGCTCCATCCCAATGTGTGGTGCTGCTAAGAAACTGTGGGATGGAACCGGACAATGGAGAGAACCCATTGTTTTTACAACTGGACAAGTCTTCCATTATCCTAATGCCACACACATGACCTTATTCCATGCGCCCTGCTTTTCTGATGGATTTATCAGGGGGGGGGGGAACACCTAAAAGACCTTTCAAATGCCACATGTTCCTATCTCTGGTGTTTATTTTATCAGTAGCAGCCGAGAGGAATTGCTAAAATGATGCTAACGAAGACTGAATTCCAAATAGGTTCAGTGTTTTGCAAACAGCTTCAGCTGCATGCTGGGAACAGGGAAGAGCAGACAGGAGGAGGATGGCAATCTCAGTTTACACAGTCTCCGCAGTGCTGCTCCTTTTATAAATTACCTCATCAGTGACTGAAATTAACACCGATTCTTGCAGGCAATTTCTCAATTTCCAATGCTAATTACGTTTTTCTCTTTACTTTTAAATTCTGTACCACCTGTTTAGGGGGGGAAGACATCTTAGGCAACGCAGCCGCATTTAATCACAATTTTAATTAACCACGGTGTAGATGTGAAAAAGAAGCAATTATAATGCAGATGAATGATGATTTTCCCACATTAAATTGTTTTGTTTCTTCGTTATGTTGATTGCATAAATACAGGCAGGGAACAATTTTTATCTACTGTAATTTTGTAATTGTTTTGCAACAAAAAATATATATTTGGACAGAGAGACTGAGTTCATCTGTTTACAGATTGCTTAATTTTTGTTTAACCCTGTAATTACTGCCAATACGTATTTGGGGTAAAACTTCATTTTGACAAGCAGAAGCTAGGCAGCCCTGCTACTGATGTGCTTACACTGTATCAAGCCCAACACCTAATGTCTGTACACATTGTGGCATCTCTGTCACACTCTTTCTCTCCATAAAAAAAAAGCAAAAAAACTTAACTACATCTTTACCTCCATCGACCTTTTCCAACTATTTAACTAAAGGAAAGTCATTCTCCCCACTCCCTCCCGTTTTACCATTGAGCAGACAGTTGCAAATGAAAGCACAGATGGGTACTACAAGAATGGACCCATAATCTTTACTGGCTCATGAAAATATCATTGGGTTTGAAGAAGACTGGTGTCTTAGAGGACTTTTACAGGCTGTGTTCTCAGGAACTTGCGTTTATATTAATGGCACAAGCACTGCCACGATAAAGAATAAAAGACATCAACATAGCAAGTTCCCCTAAAATGGTATTGTTTCTTCCGCTAAAAGCCTTTGTTGGCTAACAAGCTCAACTGATATAGAGATGCACCTATTCACCTCTGTGTTTGGCACAGAGGTGAATTAGACAGACCGGAGTCAGAGTCACTGTCATGGCTTGAAATGGTGGAACCAACCGACCCATTAGAGACCAGAGGACTGTTCGGAATTACTGTCCACATTTGATTGGGAGAGGAGATATCTGGCATGGCTGATGGCTTGGGGCCTACAGGCCTTTCACCCTGACCTGGCTAGCGTCGTCTGCTACCGGACATCTTGTCCCCCCCTTCCCCTGTCTACCTTCCCCCAGCTAGCTGCCTGCCTCCCCGTCCCCTTCACTAATCTCACTGCAAGCAGCTTTCAGTTTGAGCAGAGACCATAAAGAGGAGGAGAGAAGGGAGGGGAGGCATCAGAGTCCTGCAGCCACAGGCAGTGCCGTGAAGCTTCTCTATGAACAAAACTTCAGTGGGAAATAGGGAGGGGCTCAAGTACAGTATGTGTATGCGACTATAATTTGTTGCTTTTGTATGGGTTTTGAAAACTGGTTTGCGAGAGAGTTTGAGCACAGTGCGTAATTCCCCCCAAAAAAACAACAACAAAATCCGTAATACCGGTCATGAAAATAACCCATATATACTACGCAGTAAACACAGAACCTCTGAGCATACATCAACACTAGAAAAGAGAATATTTATGAGTCTCTGCTCTTCCGACTTTCCAAGAGCACCTCAAGAGATTCACAGCAAAACTTGGTATATATATAATCATATCTTTGGAGAAAAGAGGCAACCCCATTCTGAATATTAGTGGTGATGGCTAGGAGTAAACAGAGCATAAAATCCGTAGGAACTGTGACAAGGCCCATATGCACGCAGACAATACCAGGCCGGCATCTCCATGCCTTTGTTCCCAGCTTAACAAAACTCTGCCGTCACACCACTTTGACTCAATGCTGCCTGTCGAACGGCCATCAACCCGTCAGGCCCTGGCTGTCACATGCAAAGCTCACAGAGAGAGAGAGAGAGAGGGGGAGTGAGAGACAGAGACAGGGGAGAGATGGAGATAGAGAGCAAGAAAGGAGAGATTGAAAAAAAAAAAAAAAAAAGATGTGCGAAAGTGTCATACTTCTCCGAGGCTGTTAAAGGGGCGAACACATTTTAAGCATGTGTGCGTGCGGAGGAAAGATTAAAAAAAGAGAGAGCAAAGATGAATACAAGAAACAATGATAGTCACCTAGATCTCTGACTTCCCCTTTAATAAGAATATATGTTAAGAGGATTTCAACTCTGCTCCTCGGGGGATTTGAAACATTTTACAGCGGAATTCTCGTCCTGCTTTGTGACGTCGCAGAGACAGAATTGGAGCAGCGAAGAATCACTAAAAGTTTCATCAAACAAAATCCTTATCTCGATTTCTCTAAGGGCTATAGAGGAGAGTAATTCAAGAAGATAACGGTGCTGCTCATCTGTGTCCTGCTACAACCCAAGGTGCGACAATTGCATTTGTTCTCTCTCTTTGTGTGTGTGTGTGTGTGTGTGTGTGTGTGTGTGTGTGTGTGTGTGTGTGTGTGTGTGTGTGTGTGTGTGTGTGTGTGTGTGTGTGTGTGTGTGTGTGTGTGTGTGTGTGCGTGCATGTTAGTGTACAACTTTTTCTGAAAGCCTGACGTTTAATATCCACCACTGCACTGAGTGGTTTTGATCCTCAGCAATATCATCCATTGCACTAAACCAATTTTTCCAAGTCACTATTCCAGCTAAACAACAAATGCTTGTCTTCATACCCATCCCCCCCAAAACCCAATAAAAGACAACACTAAAGTTGACCATTACTGCAGAGATTCGGAAGCAGAGGCGAAAAAGGGAAGAAAAAAGTCGAGAAAAAAAGGCCTACTCATCCCTTCATCCGCCTAACTTTGCGCCCATTACCCCTGTGGCCTAGCTCACTCAGGGGCCTTTTCTCTCGCTTCTCTCCTCCACCCTGGCCAAGCCAGGGAGAGATTTGTCTCACCCTCCCGCCCTGCCACTGTCAGTTCCCTGTCTCTTTCCCCAGTCCCTACCCTGGCTGTCAGGTTCTGGCCTGCCAATTTCAACTTGAAGCTTGACTGAGCTGATTTGATGCAAATACCTCAGGGGAGAATCCTGAAACTGATGAACAGTTATGTCAAGTCGATTTTGCACCGTTGGGAAAAGGTAACCTCTGCGTCAGAGAGGAAGAAAAAAACACAACAAGGTTAAAGAGAGAGGGAGGCTTTTGGTGCACATGTAATAGCGCCCGGCTCCGCGTCCCCCCCCCCCCCCCCCCCCCCCCCCCCTCCGCCCGTGTCCCCTTGCTGCCTCTTACCGCTCCTCAGAAATGGTAACTGTCAGTAGAAGTACTAATTGCAGATGTGCCAAGCTGCCATTATAATAAAATCAGAGGCCGTGTGGACATTAAAAATGGCTGCCTCATTTGAGAGACTGCTGAAAAGGTAGGCATAACTGAATATTTCATGACTTTAATTACTAAGGAATATTCCTTTCCGGCAGTATGGACCGAGTGTTGCTGTAACTAATTATGAAAAGTAATAACATTAGAGATCCTGTGATAGCCAGTTTACAAGGTAGCCTACTTGGCATGTTGAGCCACTATAATATCCCAGACCCATTCAATACTAGAATACATACAGGGAAATTATCTCTCTCTTTCTCTGCCTCTCACAGTCTCTCTCCCTCTACCTCACCACCTCTACTACATGTCCCTGCCATTTGAATGAAAACAGACAGAATATTGAGAGACTTTCTCCTCCTACACATTTTCTTAACAAAGCACTGATGCAACCAGGTACCTGGACCGTGAAGTGCCATTTGATTAATCCTTTAATTCACAAGACTAAGTACCTGTGTGGCTCTAACCTAACTTCCGTGCTACCCAGCCATATATTTACACAACTTCATCATCCTGACTCCCTGTGATGTCAGTGGCTCAGTTCGATACGACTCTGCCTGAACACTATTCAACTATGCTGCCGCCAACGGTGCATCCCCGGCGTAATGTACGACCACTGATATGGCCGTGGAGAGAAGGAAAGTACAAGGTCTGCTTTGATGGGCATGCTAATTCTAATACCCCTAAGTAGTAAGAATAACAAAGTGATGGAGAATTTATCTCAGGAATGTTGGAACAAGACGCTGGAGTGATAAGAGTGAATCTTCCTTTGGGTAGGAAAGCAGGGAGTAGCCAGTAATTACTGACGGCTGGGGTCGAGCCTGGATTTACAGAATGTAAACAGTCAGTGATAATGCAGGTAGAGGCTAGGGTAGTCTAGGCACCGAGTCAGCCCAGGCCTTTTTTTTGCCGCAACTAGTCCCAAACCCTGCCCCAATCCTAACCGTAGCCCTCCACCCCTACCCCATTCCCAGAAACATACCCTAGCCCTCAACCCCAGCCCTTTTCCCCTGACCCTGCCTCCACCCCATGGCTCTGGTCCTGTGTGTCAGAAAGGCTGAGGACAGGCCTGTCGGTGTGATTATCCTCCAGCTACCTGAGGAGGTGTTTGTTTGACATTGGTGTTTGACAGCGGCGGGGCGCAGGCCGTTCAGTGGGGGCTCCATCGCCAGTCAGAACCTATTAACACGAGAATTCACCTCGGAGTTTTTACAAGGCCAGACTGGTTCACACACTATCTTTACACGTGTCCTTACTACCGATGACATTTAAAGGGGGGAGGTGTGTGTTTTTTCTCTCTCCTTGGCTCACTTTTACCAAAGGTTAAATGTATGTTTGAATAACAAGGGGAAACGTAATTTCATACAATTTCCTCCATTGCTGCAGCGTTCGGTTAAGAGCTCAGTTGATCAAGCGATAAGATGAAAGCGTATAAAGTGACAAAAATGTAGCGCTACAAATGACTGAATCTGCCCAGCAATCAACTGCAATTACAAAGAAATAACAGTGGCACAGTTACCTTCCATAATATTCAACACGGACCCAGTACGTCCTTAATCAAGACAGACACAACCGTCTCCATTTCCAACCGGGCAAAGGTAGGAAAGGAGAAAATATCTCTAGGTGACTTGGCATCTACATGATTCAAACAAATGGAAGGAAATGAGCTGGAATGAGGCAACATGTTCTATTAGGTCTTAGTAAGGGGAATAGCATAACAATGTAAAATGCATTGAGTCATATGTGGGGAAAAAGTCCTACATGTCATGATACCTTAATCTGACAATCTCTTATTGATTGTCCCATGTGTCCATGACCTTGCCAGGAGTGCTCTTCCACCTGACAGTCAAACATACATCAAAGAGTATGTGTGTGTGTGTGTGTGTGTGTGTGTGTGTGTGCGTGCGTGCGCGTGCCTGGTCAGACTTGGTGAAAAAACTAAATCCACCGACTTCAGAGGACGAAACAGGAAACAGAGGGACCACTTTCGGGCACTGTTTTCCCGTAAAGGGTGACAACTTTGAACATGCGGATAACGAACAGCGGACAGAGAAACACAGCGCCATTCACACACTACCAACCGGATCAAAAGGCATCTGATGAGATAAAGCGCCTCTTATTTTCCTCACAACTAGTGTTGCTACCTTCCTTTTTTAGCTTTTTAGTAGACCCTCTCCCCATCCCCGACAGCAGTATGGAGTGATATACTCTTAGCCATTATCATTAGCACACCGATATTTCTATAGGCCATAATACAGTCATTATTGAACTTGCGGAATACATGCTGTTTAGGCTATGGGGGACGTGTCATGCATGTGGGCACTATACTTACTCACTCGTGAGGAAAATCCAGATGTATATTGTAAGAGGACAATCAGCAGAAATGGGAGATTTCCATTGAATTTGTCCTTGTTCTGAAGCCCAGACGGTGTATTGCTAGAACTGTCGAGTTGCTGTGTATTACGCTGACTGCAAGTCAGATGCAGCACATCGTAATGAAATATACGATTATGCGCACAAAACGCGGTGCCTTTGAACTTCTAATTTGTTTCGTTAAGAAATGGAAATGTTCATTCCCACCTGCTATGCAACCTGTCGCAAGTCACACCAAGTGTACCTTGCAAATAGGAGGGTTGACACGTGGAACATTTTGAAAATCACACGCAAGCCATTGTAAACAACTAGATGTGTGCAAACAGCGGGATAGGAACCGAATGGATGGGCCGAAAAAAAGACTTCGCATTTTCACTTGAGAAAATGTCAAATGAGGCATGATATTTTTCAAAAATGTATTTTTCTCACCCAATGCATAAAACATTGTGGGCTTAGGATAAGGAAGTACACACATAAATGTACAATCCAAAATGCATGCAATTATTTGCCAGTCCACTGAAGTTTCAATTTCAGTGTTTGCCTTGTGTCTGTATCACACACACAGAAAAAAAGGAAAAGAGCCAAGGAACGAATGAAAGAAGAGAAAGACAGTCGACTGAATATGCTCCAGCTTCAGTGGTGTGTGAGTTCACATCACCTTACAGGGGAGTGGATATGAACTGTCAAGTCACAAGAGGACGGTGACAGAGACGGGGTTTAGAGGACGAGTCACGGCGGAGCGGCGCCGCAAACACCTTTAATTCTGTCACTTCTCCTCCATCATTCAATCTTTCACACTCGCGAGTCGCTAAGGTCCTCACACACACACACACACACACACACAACCTGTTCTACGGACAACACACACACAGCCAAATACAGCACGATATGATCCAGCGCAGGACGAAGAATTAGAGGGGGATAAAGTGAACCGGGTCTCAAAACAAGTCAAACTTATTAAGACTTGATCCTCATCAAAACATGATCAAATGTCTATTCGCCTTAAGCATTATGAATATTGAGTCATCAAATCAACATATTAAGCCAAGGGGCTTGAGGACTGCCTCCTCATTGGTTATGATTCATGCATTTTTCTTATTCACCGATGACGCAAGAAACTAACCAGTACGTGGTCCTCGACAGTAACATAAGTAAGCAGCACAGAAGACATTGCCAGCAGAACAGCAACTAGAGCTGAAGCTATTGCAGAGGGAAGGAATTTCAGCTATAATGATGGGTTGGGTATTCGTTAAAGCCAAGCGAGTCCCCTATCCAAGATCTCGCAGCTTTTCCACACACACACACACAAAAAAAACAAAGCAGAACATGGAACAGGCTGTCCTGACTCTACTTCAGACAAGGTACACAAGAAGAAGGCACCGGAAAGGGAGAGAGGGAAAGTTGTCAAAAGAGATGAGAAAATGTTCTATGCATGCGAAGAGCAGAAACCTGAACTGTCCAAGTAAAGAGTGAGTGTGTGCCCACAAAGAGTTAACCACTTCCCCTGGTATCGAAGCATGGGTTAATATCACGCTTGCCTAGTAAAGAATTATCCCTGCACCTCTCGGAACAAAAGACTCCTTTTGCAAACAGACTCCTACTTTCCCCCAGTGTCCAAAGGTGTTTGCTGAAGTAAATCTGTCTAAATCCCGGTCAGCTTGGGATGGGGGGGGGGGGGGGGTGTACTAATAACCTTTTTTTTTTTCTTAACAAAAAGTTCTGGTTGGAAAAGAAAAAAGAAAGAATCTGGAATTCATATCACATGATGCATTTAAAGTTGTAGGCTGAAGCATCCCCCCTTTCAAAGCTTGGCAACGGATTTGCATACATGATTCTTTAGTCTGATTGAGAGAGAGGAGAGAGGAGAAATAGATCTCACTAGACAATAAAGATATCTTGCCAACCAACTTAAGAGAAGTGGAAGCATGCGGTTAAACTTTGGTCCACATTTCTAGGGGGGGGGACCAAATCTAATCTTAAAGTAGAGAGAGTACTGAGCTATAAAGTAAAGAGAAACAAAAATGGCAACACTGTTTGAACTGGGTTTTATTTTCATCACATAACACAACGACTAAACTTTTCTCAGTAAACCCAGCATAGTGTATCAACTAACATGATACTTTGAAAGATCACACTGCAACAACTCCAGAAATAGTCTCTCCTATTGACCTCTGACACACCTGCTCTTCTAGTGACATACAAAACACACATCCACAAGGAATCCCTACAATATCACGTGAGAATGCAATTTGACAAACAACAGTAGACATAAGCACTGCGTTGCGCCCCAATTCTTATTTCAAAATGGACAACAACAACAAAAACACCCCCCCCCAAAAAAAGTAATTGTGTAAAAACACACCTGCCCCTAGTTAGTATAGACTTCTTAAGTTAGAATCTGATCCGTTTCAGACACCTTTTCATTTATTTTTATTTTTTTTTAAGTGTGAGAGTGAGTGTCCATGAATAGTACAGGCATGCCATCTCGTAACACTATCTGACTGTCAGGAGGGCCAGGCCTACCCCGGTAGAGTAGGAGCTATATTAGGCTAGTAACCAGGGGACACCCAACAAACAGCCACAAACACCTAAGTTATTTTGTTCACCACCCACCCTTCTGCCATTTTTTTTTTTTTTTTTTTTGCTATTGCTCTCCTTTCTTGCTTTCCCTTTTTCCCCCCCTTTTCATCTCGGCCTTTCTGATGCTGAATGCAAATGTAGCCTGCTGGCGGTGAAAGGGCTGAATTGTGATTAAGAAGAAGAAGAGCTCCTTTCTTTGTTCTCCCCTCGGGGGATGTTTACTGGGAGAGACACGGCGGATCAGATATGAAAGACATTCAGGTCAGCATTGATGTGAGCAAAAGTGAAACCATACCTAAGGCATTCCAAAGACCGTGGTGTCAGGGGTTCAGCTAACGGTGCCTCTGCTGTGTGTGTTCTCCCTGTTAGGCGGAAATATCTTCACAAGCCAGAGACGGAGAAAAAAAAAATATATAGAACCCAAAACAAAATAAAAATGGTATTTTTTTTATTTATTTTTAAACAGACAAAATGTTTTGGGATAAAAGTTGCGAATTGGTGTCCGACTGAGGAGATGGTCATTAGTGTTCTGTCAGATTCATAATCGTCTGATACTGGCATGAATCTGGTTCCTCACGACATGTGTTTGTGGCTGAACGTGATGTCAGGGAGATCTATGTTGTTTTGAATGAACTAAAACCTTTAAAAAGTCGAAAGTCGCCCACACTAGGCGATGGAATGCATATGGAGCTTTTTTTAATATTCTGGAAGTTCTGAAATCTAACAGGTAGAGATCCAGTAACACAAAAGTGTTCAGTGGTGTACGTCCGACTATAGTCGTTTTAGCAGAAGGATATATTAAGCTCATGATGACCCCCGTTTGATAAAAAAAAAAGACAAACACCAAACTACAGTGAAGCATCAACCAAACTGTATCTGCTTGAAAAGCGTGAAAAGGGCAACAAAGGTCTCTCGCGTAACGACATGCCAGAAATCAGGATCAGGATGTTGTTTTGGGAACAGTGCACCAAAAAAAAAACACACATCCTCAACATGCCGCATCTACCATTGCCAGACACCATCAGCCTATGAGTCTAAAGTAAATAATCTAATAATACCTCATCATATGACATATATGAAATAGCTTTTCTAAAAATAAAAAAAAACCTGGGTCTGTCTGGACACCTCATGCCTCACCACTGTCACTGCTGCCATGCGAACAGTGCAGGTCCCTGCCGAAGGGAGATTATTTCTTGCTGGCTCGTAATATCTGCAGTAATTATTTCACTTGCTTAAACAAAATAATCCTTCTCTAAACACTGATGCACCACGGCAACACCGCCCTTCCCATTTTTTTTTTGCCCGAGTGAAAAAGCCATCAGAAAAGGTGACCGGCTATGGCTGCTTAGACAATTGCACCCTTGTGGGAATGGCAGCATGAATGGTACAGTGGACACCCCAGCACTATTGACATTATAAAACATGTAAATGAAACACATTACGACTGACAATCAATTGTCCGTGAGCGCCAGCGAACCTGCCCTCCTTTTCCCTGTGACAGCAACAAAATAGTGCCTACCTTGGAAAGAGGAAAACATTTGTGAAAAGGGAAAGGGGGGGGGGGGGGGGGCTTGGTGGGGGGGAAGGAAAGGGAAGGGGAGCTTTTTCTCTTCGACTCGGGAGCAAATGCACCTTAAAAGCAAATGAATAATAGAGATGGACAAAATGTTTAGACTGGAAGGAATCTGCCATTGTTTGGGCTGAAGGCAGGGCTGAGGCTAAAGAATTAGTAGGACTCCTTTATATCTTTAGCGTGAATGCACACAGCCTTTTATAATCACATTCACAGCATTGTATTAAACTATTGGAGCCAGAGAGAGAGAGGGAGAGAGAGAGAGAGAGACAGAGAGAAGCTGGAAAGTGTCATCCTTTGGTTTTGTACCTTTAATTATGTAATCAACATATCCTGGAGCATGGTAACATCTATGGAGAGGCTTTCTGTTGATTGAAAATGTATAGGTCTTTGCATTGTATTACAGGAAATGTCAGAGAAACAGACCTTTGGAATTGCCACCTTCACATTTGAAACGTCTCCTGAAAAAGTGGTAGCGTTTTTTATGTACCAACTCATAAAATGGCACGCGCTGTACAGGCAAAACCACATAAGGCACACAACTCCAACATTACTCCGAAGTTGAACGTAAAACAAAGTAGATGGAGATACAGGAGATGCTGACCAGTACCACTGTCTGTCATTTCCATAGTACATTTCTCTTTACCCATACTGAGAGAGGAATAAAAGTGTGGAAACTGAACGTATGCCGTGCAAAAGTACTACTTTCTAACAGTACTGATTTGACTAATCCAATTAGAAGGGAAAAGGTTTGTGGAGTACTTTTCCAGCTGTACTTAGAAACACACAGCGAGGTAGAGACCCCGCAGCTGGGTCTGACTTGCAACACCTGGGAAGGCAGGCAGAGAGAAAACTCCAACAAAACTACAGGGTTGCCAATATCATGTTGCACCGAACTGTGAGATTGACTTTACACTCTTTAACTCTGGATGTGATAAGCATGTATATGTGGGCCTATAGAATCTCACGGCGTAGGTGTGTTATCAACAAACAGCGAAGCCAAATACACCATTTATGGCTATAGAACCATTATTGCCTACTATAATGTGACCAAATAACCTAATCTGAATAAATTCACCTGGAATTGCAGAGTCTCACTCTAAGATCAAAATACTGGCTATAGAATTTAGCTATAATTGTGAGTCGAAACGTTTAAATCCTACTCAAAATATTCTACAACTACAGATACATGTTTTCTGGGAAACATGACAAAACTGCCATGCAGAAAAAACAACATTTATTTCTCTACCCATATCATAAATAAATCATTTACATCATCAATCTATCAATATTCAAAATATTTCAATAGATGGTCTATTTAAAAAATATATATTGTTTAAGTAATCTCAGTATGTAGGCTATCTGTCTGATAAGGATCCTCATATATAGCTATATAGGGGTGCTATCTATCGGCCAGACACACAAGCTCAGCTCCTATGACATCTCCCCATGCATCCAGGGGAGAAAATGAAATCCACTCTGTCTGAATAGTTCAACCACAGCATTCCCAAAGGGAGAGAGCTATTGAAGGCATCCCATGACGAGAAAATGTAAAAAATGTAAATGGGGGGGGGGGGGGGGGGGGGGGCAACTCCGGGACCACAATGGCATATTCAAAAAATATGATAGAATCTAGAATGTCGAATTTCGACTTGCTCAGTCAGCCTATAATATGTGCACGCTGCACACCACCTCGGCACTGAGGGGGAAGCGACTAAAATAACATGTTAATTATTTTTTTTGCATTTGAGAGTGTGTGAGGTTGCTTTCTGCTGTTGCATGGCGGGAACTTGAAAGGATTTTTGTTTCTGACAAATGCAAATCTCAATCATCAGGTGTGTGTTTGTCAGAAAACACTTACTTGAATGGAGTGTTTTAAAGTAATCCAAACTTTTGTTTACTGGAACAGGTGGGAACTGGTGCTCAGAGGAAAGAACATTCTTATCTCCTAGAAACTACAGTGAAAAGGGGGAACCTACTTTCACTCCTATCTTTTGATATTCAGAACAACAACAAGCTTGAAGCTACACTTGTAAGCATCAATGACTCTCCTTGTATTGATTGTGCAAAATCAATACACAACATTTAATAAGGAAAAGAGCCACATAAAGGGAGACATTTCACAAGTATGAGCAAAATTCAGACGCATTTGATAAGGCTACTTTGTACAACAACAGAGACTGAAAATCCCAGGGACAAAATAAAATGCAAAGCATTCCCGTGTAAGAATATATCTCGGGACCCAGACATGTGGTGATGCTGGATTTACTTGTGCACGGGGTGTATTGTAGTCAACAGTCCACAAAAGGGAATGGAACAAACGTATACTCCCTCCGAAAAGCGATCCACGAGATGGCTCAATAACTCCCAACATGTAACACAGTTCGGTGGGTGGACAAACAGTTGACAATAATAGAGTGACAAATGTATGCTTCGCCGCTATTTGCTCCACACAAAGCACTTCATATTGCTAATAATACAATAAATGACACGAGACACACCACCGGTCAATACCACCATCTTAGCGCACATGCCATCTTATTTGGTTACAATAAATTAGTAAACTAAGCTATTGCAGCCTGTTCACTGCGAATTGTCCCCCCCATGTTCTGTTTCATATTCTTGTCAATTGCCAACGGTGTGGGACACTAATCATTCCCTACTAAAAGGGGACTATGCTTCGAGAGAAAGTAGATAGACACTACAACAAATCATTTGGGTAAAACGCGAGAACTAAACATACCAATAACGTGTAGACATATAAAAATGAATTACATTAATGTCATAATATACTCAGGGGTGTGAGAGTCTAAGCAATGCGTAACATAAGGAACAAACACTTGCTGAAATAAAATACTCAAACAACTAAATCTACAGGTACGTCAAGTACAGAACAGCAAATAAAATTAGTCCTCATCTAACGGGTTTGTCTTGGTGGAAAATAAGGGACTTCGCGACTGAACCGTTATCTGGGCAGGGGGAACTTTCTGAAATTCCTCCCACTGCTACTCAGTCTTTTCGCACAACGATAAACTCTCAACTTATTACAACTTCCACCAAATTGTCTCTGTAAAAATGACGAAATGAGCGAACACGTTGTGCTCCTAATTTCACAACGAAGGATAGACAGTCCCGCCTGTGTACACAGCACAATACTGACACATTACGCATTATTTCCCAGTTAGAAGTGTCCCTTTATTTCCTATGAGACGAGAGCAGAACAGAACACGCATTTGGCAATTCGTAGCCAGCCCCTCTGAACTACAGTCAACAGTGACAACATTACAAATCTAGATCCACAACAAACATATTTCGCAAATGACAGTTTGTTATTTTCCTGTCTTTTCTTACCGTTTTTTCTTCTTGGATTGGCTTGTTTTCGCCTCTTACACCTGGGGCCATCCGCCATGATCTCGTGCTTCATTGATAAGAGTGGATCAGATGGCAGCTCGCATGGACTCGACTCCTTGAATCAGCAGCAGCAGCAGCAGCGGCACGCAGGCTCAATATCTAACAACCAAACACAGGCAGCAACAATGTGGGTACACTGGACCGACTGGGAGTATCCATTTAAATATCAGGCGCCAAATGAAACAGAAAATAATAGAAAACCCAACTGATATACAAAACGTTTATTTTATACCCATGCTAAATAAAGTACGATAAGGGGTCGATCAATGTATTGTTGATCTGTATAATGCCAGTGATCGGGATGATGATAAGTGGAAGTGAACATTGACGACGGGGAAAGAGAGGATGCAGAGAAAGGGGGAGACAGGGAGATAGATACACCTTCAGCATGAGGAATAATTCACACGGACTGGCCCTGCTGGATTAAGCATGCGTTTTTACATTGTGTTAATTTAAATAAGAAAAGTTTGATCATTTCTCTTTTTTTTTTTATTTTGTGCTGTTTCCATTTTATGTTCTGCTTCGATATATCTATATATAAAATAATAACTCGTACATCGCAAACAGCAGGCCTACATTGATTTATCCGGGTTCATGTTTTTTTAACCTACATTTTTTTAAATTGAGAGTAACCGATATTGATGATGACACAATGTTAAAGTTGTGAGTTCAACGTTAGGCTTTGTGTCAAATGTAAATATCAGAAAGGCAGAAAAAAGAACAGTTTCAATCCGCCAGGCAATATATCACGTACAACACAAGACAATACAAAATAAAGATGATACATAAAGCTGTGTTGTGAAATACGTAGATCCTAAATGCCTAAATGTAAAAGAACTCCACCATTAATTTACGAACATTACAAAATGTGTTAATTTAAGATTCATTTTAGATTGCATGCCTATTTTATGTTTTTAGGCCTATCATGCTGAAAAACGTACGTGAATAAATAAGTAAAAACTGACAAAACATGAAAACATTCATGATTTCAATGTACTAATCGATCAAAAATTAGTGGGTTAATTTCTGCCATTGGATTGTATTGCTATGGGGAACGACCCACGACAGGAAGAACAAATAAACAAAAAAAACTTACAAATACCAGAAAATGATGTGTCAACAAAAATACAATTATCCAGACAGGATATGAAACAGATTATAGCTATCTGAACAAAATAATGTAAATGACGTTGAAATGATAAGCGAATATTTACCCTATTGTGAGACAGATAACTTCTACTCTACGAAACCAAAGGATACAGAAAGACACTAACAAAAACGAGTTGGACACAAAAGGGTGCATGCATGGCTCGGTGAAACTGAATCCAAAGCTGAAGAAGACCGAGCTTATTATTTATAGGCTTTTCAGCAAATTCTACAAAACTGCATCTTCTCTGATGAAACGCACTGCAAGCCTAGATACTTAAAGCGCACCGCTCCCTCATCCACCTGTGCAGGTGGAGAAAGTTTAACGTGAACGCAATGCTATAGCACCAAAGCCCCTACAAAAGCTCTAAGTCGCAATCTCTAAAACTATAAATGACCCATTGTATAAAGGTTATTAGTCGAGGTAAAGAAATGGACACATACCTGATTTCCTATAGTAGTATCTCTTCGGTTGACTTCGGTTGTAGTGATAACACGAGACTGCAGCGGTAAGCAATTGTGGAGAGAAATGTGCAGGGATCCTTGCAATGATAATAAAGCCTTAGAAATAGTGGTTCGAAAAGGACCGTTATTCCTGCTAGGGCAGGTTAGGACTGATCTCTTTCAGACACTCCAGGAAACAAACCTGGGGACGGACTGACGTGTTACGCCTCTTCTAATGACATTTTTTTCTTTCTCTTTTCTGTAATACAGTGGAGAGGAGAGAACCAACCCTGGGACACGCGCCACCTATCGTCACCGGAGGGGATAATTGAGAAGGACCAAACGTGAGCATCTTTTGCTAAACGTAATACGTTTTTTTTCTTCTCTCTCTCTCCCAGGCTGTTTGATCCGAGTGAAATTAACTGTGACTGTCGGACTATGACTACCATGTATAGCAGCCGAAGAAGAAAGAATATTATCCAGAAGAAGAAAAGTTGGAACACTCTTATTCAACCGACATGACCACAACTGGAAGGGGGAAAACGGACCAAAATGAAAGCGTTGGAAGTTTGACTGACTCTCCAAAACAGTCTCACACATACCAGGGATGTGAAAGAGATGTGTATATTGAGGTGCTTCTCGCACGTGCCAGGTGCAGTCAGGTGCGTACAGGTACTTTCGTTGAAGTTTTCCCGGTGTGTTTCAGGTTTGAAAGACGTCAAGTGTATACTTCATTCATTTTTTTTCACTGGTGTTATTCAAGGTTATATCGACGAACATATTTCACTCTATTGCAACTATACGACATGGCTATTACTCCAATTCATGTTTCTCTATTTGATTAATTTATTTATTTCCTGGTGATGCTGCTGCTTCAATGTATGTCTCTCTCTCTCGCTGTAAATGGAGAGGAAGGCTCCACCTTTGCAACGCTGTGATTGGTTATGTAAATAAAGTATTATATTTGCTGTCCTGTCCTATGCAGTTATCAACTGTATGGATAATTAAATCATCAATCAAGATGCTCGACTGTTTGATGCCTTTGTCCGAAGCCAATCAAATTCCAGAGAGCTCGGAAGCACAGCTCGAGAGGAAAAGGTGCTCAGCATCTGGCATTAAATGTTCCAAAAGACGGTCGATATAGACAACACAGCTGAAAATAGATTGCTATTAGAGTATTTTTCAATATTTTTTTATCTGCAATTAATTTGAATGAATTATATATAATTGTAGTCATTATAATTCAGATTATTATAAACCATATGAATATAATGTTGTGTTTGTAATATTATTATTATTATGTTAATTATTACATGTACAGTATTGTATTTATTTACAGCCTACGACTCTATTTATATTGCACTGTTATATTTTCATTAGCTAGTTATGTACAAAATAACTTTGTTGTCATTTATGCAGCTGTTATTGGTCACAGCCAGGTGATAGAGCGTTACAGACTTGAAGAGAGGTGGACCCGCTTTACTGCAGCTGGTAGGTAGGCTACTCCCAACTCAAGTTTTGCAGCTCCACGGAGTTATCTGCTTTGTGTGAGGTTAATGTTATGTACAGCGTGTGTGAGAGATGAAGACTGGTGTAGGCGTGTGATTCGCTTCCGACTTTGACAGCAAATAATAGCCTACAATTGCAAGCCAGATAAAGACGCAAAGTCATTCATTTTAAGTGCGCACTGAATGTATGTCAAGCAAGTGCAGGGTCTCTGTTTGACTTGCCAAATCCCACTGTGCTGCCGCTCCACGACTGGAGCGGTGTCCCCTGCTCATTCATCCCCTCGCGCTCTGAGTGACACCGCTCCTTGCTTTCAGCTTGAATATTTTATACAAACATATACAGCGTGAAAAGGGATTACTGACGATGGTTGACCTATAGGGGGACTTTAGGGTTAATGAATCTGTTCATTTAATTGAGAGGCAACACAACACACTCTTGTGGCTCTAGAAAGCAAGTGTCTTTATTTGCACGTGCCATGTTTGCTGGTATGAATATCAATGCAGCATATATATGCCCTTTGTCAGTTTTATCATTACTTATGTATTTATCAAGGACTCAAATACGACTGTTTCATGAAGCAGTAAATGCATATAGGCTATGTCCATTTCAACTAGGTTGACATTTAAATGAGCATGTTGTGCGACAACAAAAAAACGATATGGCTTATATCCTATGCTCCACAGAAGCAATGTTGGCCAATGGTTTATAACATAAGTGTTGCAGTACAGAATGCACAGTGGAATCAGTAATGATCCTGGTATTTAACCTGGTAGTTGATCAACCGGTCAACTGGTTCACGCACCTGTCAGGTGTAAGGAGTCCAGTGTTAAAACACAGTGCATTTGTGTCTGCCACACTTTGAATGCAGAGGACAGGCGGTGTCTCCGTTCAGTTCATAGACTCCACTGCTGAAGCACACTACTGTTCATGATTATATCAGGCACCAGATTGGACTTCCCACGTGCTACAGCAGTGTCATAAAGCATAGTGGGTGTTTTCTTTGTACACTAATACGCTGTTTTGTCTGACCACAACGCGTTGGCAGGAGAACTCGACAGGTACAAGTACAGCAGCTACACACATCATAGTCCGTTGTGCCATTACAAACCAGGCACAAAACGATTCTATTTTCCCAAAGATATATCATTTCTGTTGTCCTCCCCACACAGTCCCATGGAAACACACGTATCTTTGGATTCCAACTCCCTGCAGGCCTGCTGTTCTGTGCTGAGAAAGGAGCGGCGACCGAGATGGAATTGCTCCCTGGAAATGTCACATCTACGCTACAACTTAGGAGGAGGAGGAGGGAGAGGAGGAGAATGCACAGGTGGTGGTGGGGAAAGAATCAAATGGAGTGGAATCCCCAAACTAAATAAGAGAGCGAGGGGTGAGGGGGATGAGTGGAGGAGGAGGAGAACAGGACTATGTCATTTCCTGTACATGAGAACATACCCCAAAACTGCTCTACATTTCACTGTTTTAATGTCTCCCCCTGAATAATTTCACGTACCTCAAGTACGGTATATGATACATTATGTTAAGTAAGATTTATGTTGAAGATAATTCAATGTCTCACACCAGGTATGACTGCCTTTATGACTACTTATATCCTATACACCCTCTGACAGCTCCTTACAGCGATGGTGAGTATGAAGTATGTCCGAGGCCCTAAACATGCAGTTGACAACCTTCTAAAGGTGTTCGGTATACTATACAATGTATAAGGGCCTAAATGAGAATGGTGTGACACAAAGCATCTTGCCCAGGTCACATCTATCCCTCTATTTGGTTTGTAACTCTCCCTCCCTCTCCCTACACTACAATGACGACAACAACATTGACTGTAGATCTCTCTATGGGACCCGTTTTGTGATGTGCGGATCCCACTACTGTAAATAGCTGTAGATATAATGCCATTTTAAACTCCGCCGTTGCTTGCAGTGTAACAGAGTGAAGAACATGAGCGATTGATGGACAATTGGAGAACAGAGGTGACCGTGTGTGTTTGTGTGATCGTCGAGGAGAAGTCTCAAACGCGCAACGTGAATTTGGTTTACATTCGCTACAGGACTTAGAGGCAAACGAGCACTTCTCCTTTGCTTGTGCTTTTCTCAAAAACACTTCAGATGTTTCTCAGTGTGTATAAAAGAAAGTGAAAGCGAGGAGAGAGGGAGAGAGAGAGAGAGAGAGAGAGCGAGAGAGAGAGAGAGAGAGACAGAGAGAGATAGAGAGAGAGACAGAGAGAGAGAGAGAGAGAGAGAGAGAGAGAGAGAGGGACACAGAGAGAGAGAGAGAGCGAGAGAGAGACAGAGAGAGAGAGAGAGAGAGAGAGAGAGACAGAGAGAGAGAGAGGGACACAGAGAGAGAGCGAGAGAGAGACAGAGAGAGAGAGAGAGAGAGAGAGAGAGACAGAGATCACAAAGTAACAGAACAGATTGCTTAGAAACAAAACTCTTACGTCAGAAACGTATTGATTTTTCTTCTGTTGGTTGCTCTTGTTAAAATCAACAGAGTAAGTGCATTGTGATTGAGACTGCGAACGACAACTTATTCAGTTGCGCAGCTCAATAAGACACAGATCAGATGTTCTGCTTTACTTTGTATCTTTCCTGTGGAAAGAGGTCAGGTCCCCAGTGGCCAGAAAAGTAACAGATTGGTGGAGGGAGGCTATGAGGGACTCAGAAAGACCAGCATTTCTGTGTTAATATTTTGGTTGTCCCTCTTTGTGAAGCATATATACCAAGAAGGGATAGAAACATAAAACACAGTCAATTCATGTTTAACATGGACAAGAGTTAGTCCTCTTTTACCTAAAGGTAAGCTGTTCAGGAAAACAGGAAACGTATTTCAGTCTCGACTCTTAAAGATGACTTATCACTCCCTGGAATTAATAAATGAGGGTGGCTATGATGCGTGATTGATAAAACATTTGAATAATTGTTGTATCTCTAATCTCCACCTACATTTGCATATCAGCCTTTTTTTTACGTCTGCTTCCATATATGACGCAAGCTACTTCCTCTTAGGACATAGAAATACAATTAATATAACTGACTTATATCCTCAAACCAAACCATGTCTACCCTCTCTCTCGCTCTGTCTCAGCAATCTCTCAGCAATTCCAATACAGTGTGTTCATTTACACTAACCTGGTCCATTGCAAGGGTAATATGTCATGGAGAAAAAGCCAATAAACTCAATTTGACGAGGCTGAAGTAACAATGCAGAAAATGACATGTAATTCTCCCCACCCTCCCAACTACCAGACACTGTTTATTTTATGAAATTATGGTAGGACAATTACCAGGTTCAGTCCTCCTAAGAGAGAGAGAGAGGGGGGGGGGGGGGGGTACTTGACTCTTTAAATGACCAGGATGTAAAATAATAGAGCATACTTTAGTCATTGTGAGTTGTAACGCTGTCTATCTTAACATTGTTTGTGATTTATTTTCATCCTCAGAGAAGTAATAATCAACGTGAAGCTGCTTGTCACTGCAAGGTAGGTAAAAGACGACTAGCTGTTTTATTTATCTTATTTACAATGACAATGGCGTTCCCCGGCCAAACCCTCACGACGCTGGGCCAACTGTTCACCAGCCTTTGGAACTTCTGATCACGGTCAGTTGTGATACAGCCTTAGATTGAACCAGGGTGCTTAAGGACATCTCTCTGCCCTGTGATGCAGTGCCTTGGACCTCTGCGCCACTCGGGAGCCCCGCAGCTAACAGGTGTACCCGCAGTGGTTTCTCCTGCGCTGGCACACTGAAACAGTTTTCGGCAAATAGAGGTGTCGATATATTTCTCGTCAAGAAAAAAAAAGGCAATTGCTATTACAATACTCTGTCAAACAATACATACTGTACCAATAGGTGAGTCAAGCTTGTTGTCAGATGTAACTGTCTTGT
This sequence comes from Oncorhynchus mykiss, assembly GCF_013265735.2. Classification (NCBI taxonomy): domain Eukaryota; kingdom Metazoa; phylum Chordata; class Actinopteri; order Salmoniformes; family Salmonidae; genus Oncorhynchus; species Oncorhynchus mykiss. The sequence goes on from NC_048571.1 coordinate 23,939,241, forward strand.
GTACGGAGCACGTCAATACAGGAGCACTGTCAAATATCAGGGTTTTAGAACTATGAACAAATGACGATTGTGATGTGATAATTTCCCCTCTCTCTCCCTCTGTACACTGGTGGTCTGGTGCTCTCTCTCTCTCTCTCTCTCTCTCTCTCTCTCTCTCTCTCTATACAGTGGTGGTCTGGTGCCCTCTCTCTCTCTCTCTCTCTCTCTCTCTCTCTCTCTCTCTCTGTAAAGCGGTGGTCTGGTGCCCTCTCCCTCTCACCTCTCACTGCAGTCTTTTTGGCACTTCCATAAATGGAGAGAAATTGAAGGGAGTTGGTTCCTCCTTTGATCCTGGTGCTTGTTGTCAAAGCGCCTGGGATTGAAGAGACTGTTGGCCACAATTGACTGCGACAATTAGGAGATGATCAGAGCCCTGGAGTGGAGCACTTAAAGGGTAATTTACATGTCAGTTTGTTGAATAATAAAAAAATATTTTAAAAAAAAGAAGAGGGCCGAAAAAAGATATTCAGCTCAGATTTTTTCTTTTATTTATTTTTTCTTCTATGCCCGCCTTGTAAACTGTAATTTGTCCTCTTGCTAAGGAAAAACCTGGCAGAGGAGCTGGATTCTCATTACCATTTGAAAAGAAGCAATCATGGGGCCACTGCTGAGCCTATTGTCCAGTGAAAATGCTGATTTGCAGGCAGTGAGTGAAGGGAAACCTTCTGCTGAGGTAACTCCTGTAGTAGCCTCCTAATGGTCTCTTCTCTCTTCTTCTGAGGTTTCTACTGCCGGTCCCATTATTGGGCTGTTTTATAGCTCGGAGAAGACAGTGGACTCTAGGCAACCTCCTGGTCACTGAATAACCAGAGAGGAGGGACGGCAGGACGGAGGGATGGAGGGAGGGGGGAAAAAGGGAGGGTGGTGGTGGTGGTGTAAAGCTAACAGCAGGTTGATAGGATAATACCCGTCATCTGTTGCCAAGGATAATTCCTATTGCACCTTGCGCCTGGTCGCTCCCTTTACTTCATTTCTCCTGACTGCCATGTCAAGTCCGCTACCGCTGTTTTGTCTGTTCGTCTGACTGGGGTTGTAACACTCAGTGGGACAATACATCGACTAGGGAGAGAAGGTGGAAGGTCTTCGAGGTGTTTTTGTCCGGCCAGGTCTCCCTGTTTGAATAATCTCTTCCACAATAATCTAACTCCCCTCTTTTTTCTACTGTTAATTTATTCATCCAGATTTTCTTCTTCCCTGTCAACCTATAAACACATCCCTAATCTAAATCTGTCCAATGGCCTTAGAAGTGTAAATGAGTAAAATGAGTAACAGAATCAATACTGAAAAAAATATAGAAATATAAAATATAAGTGCAACATTGAACAATTTCATTAATTTTACTGAGTTACAGTTTATATGAGGAAATCAGTTAATTGAAATAAATTCATTAGGCCCTAATCTATGGATTTCACATGACTGGGAATACAGATATGCATATGTTGGTCACAGATACCCCCCAAAAATGGGCTAATGCTCACCCACACAACGCCATACTCATCGTCTGTGATTGTGAGGCCGGTTGGACGAACTGACAAAATCTCTAAAACGACGTTGGAAGCGGTTTATGGTAGAGAAATTAACATTCAATTCTCTGGCAACAGCTCTGGTGTACATTCCTTGAGACATCTGTGGCATTGTGTTGTATGACAAAACTGTACATGTTAGAGTGGTCTTTTATTGTCCCCAGCACAAGGTGCACCCGTGTAATGATCATGCTGTTTAATCAGGTTCTTGATATGCCACACCTGTCAGGTGGATGGATTAACTTGGCAAAGGAGAAATGCCCACTAACAGGGAAGTAAACTAATTTGTGCACAACATGTGAGAGAAAAAGCTTTTTTGTGCGTAAGGAAGATTTTGGGGATCTTTTTTTTTCAGCTCATGAAACATGGGACCAATACTTTACGTGTCGCGTTTATATTTTTGTTCAGTGTAGTTCACTAATCCCAGGAAAATCAGATTGATTAATCTCTCTGCTCTGGAAATTAAACCCAGCTGAATTAGGAATATAGAGACAGGTTGAGGTGGGATTACAGATGACAGATTTCCCCAGATTGGGAATATATGCTCAGTCATTCCCGTTCACACTCAAACAACCATACTGTATGGATCTACACAAACAGACACAATAATAAAGACATACATGAATAAAAATATCACAATTTGCAATGCATTTATTCCTGAAACACCACAATTTGTGTTTAAGTGTTTAAACTCTTAAATCCTCACCACTTAATTATGTTGTCAGTAATGGACTGGCTATGTATAATGCTCTATTCCAAACAGGCAAGATGGTATTTGGTAAAACACACACACACACACACACACACACACACACACACACACACACACACACACACACACACACACACACACACACACACACACACACACACACACACACACACACACACACACACACACACAGGGTAATGAGAGGTGGAGACACACAGACCGATATGTGTGTGTGTTTGAGTCTTTGCCTTGTTCCGTCGGAGTAGACAGAGAGAGGGGCTGGCAAATCTGGATCAAACCGCAGCCACAGCAGGAGGTGTAGGTCTCCCAGGTAATGGTTAAATGATGAGCAGATGAACTGTCAACCTATTGATTTAAGTGTTTTGTTCCAGCCAGTCACTATTAACTTTGACTAGTTGTGTCCCTTATATTCACAGTGAGGTACTGAATGAATAGGTGGGTGTAACAAAATACCAGGGAAACAAAGACCCTTTTGTTTGTTTGATGTGTGTAATGACAGACAAATAGAGGTGTTTCCTTTATGTCAATGGTTATGTCTGTACTCTGTGCATGGGGCCTTTCTGCTTTCGTTTAATGCATACTGTATCTGTTGTCAGAGCATTCAACTACATAAACCACTGTCCATTTAATAAAACATAGCAATAAAGTTAGCCTTTTTCTAATCTCCATACCATCTGCTAAAGGTTAACCATTGCCCCTGACCTAATCTTTGACATCACTGATCTGACCTGATCTTTGACACCGGGGCTAATCAGTTGCCCCGACACTTGTTTTGCAAAGTTGTTTCCAATTACAGGTGAGTTGTGGGTGGCTCAAACCTTTTCTCACCCCTATGTTCACCTCTTTGACCACTTTGACACGTTCTCCCGCAACCCAGCGTACAAGTCTAAGCCACGGTATAAGACAGTCCTCAGTAGCCTGGTCTAACGGACAGGACCAGGGCCTGAGCTTGTGGGTTTTGAGGTCTGTGGCCTTGAACCATGAGCACGACCTGGTCACTGAAAAACACTGTTAAAACCCCCTCTTCTCTTTTCTCACCATCACTCTCTCTAACTCACCTCCTTTCTCTTTCCCTCACTCCCCCTCTCTCTCCACCTCTTTCTCTAACTCTCTCACTCACTTCAACTCCCCATCACCTCTCACTTGCTGACCCCCCCACCTCTCTCTCCCCCCCTCTCCCCCCTCCTCTCTCTCTCTCTCTCTCTCTCTCTCCCTCTCTCTCTCTCTCTCTCACTCACTTCCACACCCCTTCTTTCGCCCTCTCTCTCATACCCTCCTCTCTCTCACCCCCCTCCTTTCCCTCCTCCCTCACTCCCTCTCTCCCTCGTTTCCTCTCTCCTGTTGGTTTAGCTCTGTCCTAACAAATAGGTGTTTGTATCCCAAACAGTGTCACAGTAAGTACGTTTGATCCTCTGCCAGCGATGGCATGGTCCACGGATATTACGGTTTAATGTCTGACCTGGTGCTTTTTAAAAAAAAGGTGGAATGCTTTATCAATTGCTATTAATGTTCAGGAAATAGATAAATACTTTTTCATTTTCTCAGATAATTTACATAGAAACGTATTTGTTGTGTTTCAGTGCGCAACAGAAACATTACAGTTTCACTACCTATGAAGTGTCAATGGGGCGGCAGGTAGCCTAGTGGTTAGAGCGTTGGACTTGTAACTGAAAGGTTGCATGATTGAATCCCTGAGCTGACAAGGTAAAAATCTGTCGTTCTGCCCCTGAACAAGACAGTTAACTCACTGTTCCTGGGCTGTCATTGAAAATACAAATTTGTTCTTAACTGACTTGCCTAGTTAAATAAAGGTTCATAAAAAAATACGGATTTCAAAATATTTCCCCAAATAATATGGTGACGATAATCTTTTGAATAAAAAAAATAAAACAAATCCAATTATATCTTATTTTTCTTGCCAAAATAAAAAAGGTTTTTTACAAAAAAAATTCCACACCAAAATCCACCCTAAACCCAAGAGCTCTTCTCCGCCCAAGTATTCTGTCTCCCTCCCCAGCTTCCTCCAGCGAGTTATATTTGGCTTTTTTGGACCCTTATTACAGAATTGTTTATCAATAGGTGCACCGAGTGTCAGTAGTTTTTCTCATCAAACAAGGTCTGACAAAGAGAGTGCGGTGCATGGGAAAGAGGCAGCTAGGTGAAACTAATGCCATAGATGTTTGATTCATCAGGGCTTATTGTTAACAGGGACGTCTGATTGTAAAGGCTCAGTCAAGCAAAAGAGTGCAGAGTAATCAGTCGGATTTATAGTTTGCAGAGTTCCGAAAAATCAACGCCACAAACCTTTGGGTCTGGCCGAGATGAGAGAGAGAGACAGAGAGACAGAGAGACAGAGAGAGACAGACAGAGAGAGAGAGAGATGGGCGACTACGCCCACTCCTCCTCTTGCTTCATCCACCCACCACCACCCGTCCCCCAACAACTGTCACACACTGCCCACCCTGCCACTGACATCCCTCTCTACAGCTCTGTCCCCTCCCCTTTTCACTCTGTACCTTGCAAATTAGAGACAGGCCTTATTGAGAGGCAGATGTAGCCCTCCTAGCGAATGAGCGGTAAGCTGTTGTACTTTAAGCCTAATGGGAAGTTTTATATGCAAGAGGCCTTGAACTGATTAGTATAATTCCTGCTTTAATACAGCAGTCCCTCCAGATTAAGGTAAACCAAATGTTGCAATCAGAGATTAGTGTACCTTGCTGGTTATTAACATCCCTGCTTGTTCCCAGCAAAGCACGTCAGAGAGAAGATAGAGAGAGAGAGAGAGAGAGAGAGACAGAAGGAGAGAGATAAAGAGAGAAGGAGCCTTACTAAAGTCGTGCATTTATTTCCGAAGCAGCTCCCCAAAAAAAGTGCTGAAACATGAGCTTCTGCACCTGTTGGGATCTTGGTGGTGTGTGCTGGGAAGGAGCTTGCTATGGGGGAGGTGTGGGGACTGGTGTGGGGAGAGGAGGGAGAGTGTTCGGGCATGAAGCAGAGGTGTTCTAGCTCTAGTACCTGTGCACCTGTTTGGTCGTGTCACGTCTTCCGGGGAGCTCTGCCAAATATGTCACATCCTGACTGGACTCTTAGAGCGCTTTGTGCGTTCGACTCCGCTCGACACACTTGGCCTCCTGTGTCTCTAATCCCATTTCCTTCCACTTCAGGACACACAACATTAAACCAGCACGGGTCAGCAACATACAAGACAGACGTGTTTGGATTTATAGACAAGACGTTTCTTCTCACAAATACCTCAAAGATGTATCTGTGTGGGGTGTCTAAAAACATTTCCAGAAGCAGAGACGAGAGAGAGAGAGAGCAACCTTGTGTTATGTTTAACCATTGGCTGTAGCATGTTTGCTGCCTGAATATGTGCCAGGCCAGGCAGTAGTATTTGTCTTTTGGTTAGCACTGTTTGGAGGAAAAATAATTGGAGTTTTGCAGTTCAGTGAGAATGCTGAAATGCCTCGGCAGCATTTCCATAGCTAACTCGCTCTCTAAGAGCATCCATGAGATCTACCAAAGGTGGCAACACCACTCTTTCTGCCTTTCTGACACTGGTTAAGATGGTTCGCTAGTTGATCCTCAATGATAATGCAGGATATCAAGGTCAGCTGTGTGCCAGAGGAGAAGCCATTATTATGGACGCTGACCCAAACAAACTGATCATTGGATAATTGGAATACAAGCAATGCTTCAAATGGCAGATTACAACATCAAATGGCATGTTTAGACATTCCGCGCTGCGTTCCAGTTCACCTGAGTATCGGACGGTTGATTGCAGACAGGCTAATAGGTCAAAGGTTAATAACACTTGACTCATCGGCCGCTGTAGCCGTCTATGCAGCTTTCGTGTTGAGCACAGACTTCCCACTGTAGATCCCATTAACCTGGCAAAGACCATTTAAACACAAAAAAAAAAACTATTAGGTTCAATTTGAAACCCTTTGCTAAGTGGTCTATACCGTTCAACTGAAGTGATCCTTAAATGACTGTGTCATCTATCGGGCATAGTTAAACTTTCCCCTGAAGAAAGAAGTAACTATCGACATTAGCACAGACTTCATTAGCACAAGGCGTTCAATGGTCGTTACCAACCGACTTGTTGACGAGAGCGTTATACTATCTGAACCCTTTGTCGACACGCCAGTCAAGTCAATACCAAAAGAGCAAAGACATCACCGAGGTAACAGTCGAAACGCGTTTCCTGTAGCGTGTTCACGTCGAAAGCCTTGTTGCAGACGAGCTGCTGTGCCCGCGAGTTCAGATGTAAGAGCGAAGCTCAACATTTGCACCACTGCACTGTGCCGGGGCTGATTCTATTAAGGTTCGATGCTGGGGTGGAGGTAAGTGAGGATGCCTTTCATGCATCATGCTCTTTCACGATGTTCACACACATCTGATTCCATCTGGGCGACGTACAATCATGTGCACAGCAAAAGGTAGGCCTGCTATGCTAATGTTCTGCCCCGTATTTCAGAATAACATTCTCATGTAACAAGCACAATTCTGACTCACTCTTGCGAGCTGTCACCTTATGATGAGGACCCTAGGCTACTTAGGGGCTAGGAGCTAGGAGAATTATAATAAGACGCATCACTCTGGTTCATTAACCTGTTCCGAGGTGAATAATATTGTTGTTGTGCCACACTATTCCTATCCTATGTTTGTGCTTATCTGGTGCAGTGCACGTGGCTCTGGTGTCTGTTTAAGCATTCCAAATATTCTGTTATAATTAACATCCATTTGGACTCTGTGCTAGAGAGAAACGGATACAGTTGAGCTCTTCATTTCAGGACCGTGCTGAAACATGCAGGAGAACAATGCAAAACCGAGCCCCGTGCGACCCCTCACAACATAATCAAATGGGGACACGGTGACAGTACGAGCGTCTGACAGGTCGACAGTTCGGATGGGTGCCTGCCAAGCAAGCCATCGCTAAATATACACAAGGGTCGGTCTTTGGCAGCTCTTCTCCATTGTCAGTTGCTGGGGCTTCGGGTTTTCTGATAAAAGAGGTCTGGTTGCGAAAGTCAAGTGACAGCCATGACAGTGGAGAGGACGTGGGTTGGGGGCCTCCTAGGCTGGGCTGGGGGTGTGGGAGTGTGGGGGCTAGTGGTGGACGTGTGTAGAGGGACCTGGTGGTCGTGACCTGTGGGAGGTTGATAGCTAGGCCCAGGCGGCCGGTAGGGAGATAGGACTTGTCATGGAGGTCCCCAGGCGTTGTGGCCAGCTAGAGTGATGGTCCTGACTGCTGTGGTTGTCCTGCTCTTTCCTGTCCTGTCGGGAATCTGTGGCTCTGGGCCGCGGCCGCAGAGCTTTGATGAACTCAGCACAATGTCGAATGGGAGTGCTTTGGCAGCTGAGACAGTGGGGATAAAGCTGCAGGTCAGAGATAACACAACCTTACAGAGCTCCGTGCGTGCGCCCACTAGTGATGGCCGTCCCATCACAGAGGAGGAACAGGAAACCGTCCAACAGGCTGTAGTTAAATAGGCTAAACTTCTGGGCCCCTCTTCTCCTTTTGTCTTCCTTAATATTGGGGGAGGTTGTTGTCTAAATGTAGTCTGACAAATAGGGGCAACTCTTCCCCCTACCTGTACCAGTTACACACACACACACACACACACACACACACACACACACACACACACACACACACACACACACACACACACACACACACACACACAGACACACACACACGCACACGCACACGCACACACACACACACACAAACACCACTTTTGGTATAAATCTTAAATTGTATCATTACGAACTGTATCCACAGCGTTATATTCCATTGTTGTTGCAACTCGAACAATACCTCTCCGTCCATTCTAGCAGCAGGCTACACGGGGAATGGAACTGTTGGAAAGGGGAAACAGCTTGAGTCTCACAAAATGGGATATAACGTTGTGGATAAAAGTTCATAATGAAACAATTTCATGTGTACAACATCTAAAGACCTGCATCACTGTACTGAGAACTTTTCCGTTTCTTAAAAGACGTATTTGGGTGTTTTTTTCAGAGCCCCTGTACTGCACAACGAAGATGAGGAAGTGACTCGCTGGTTGGGGTAAGTTTCTCAAAAACAAGTGAAATCGGCAAAAAAGTGTCTGGACCCTTCCACAATATGCCATTTAAATTCGGTTGTAAAAAAAAAAATTATCCTTCAACTTCTTCACTTCTGAAGTAGTCTTCGGGAAACAAGGTCTAATCTCAGAAAGAAGGTGATGCTCGATTTTTCAGTGGAAAACAGAGAGGATGTGACTGGCCAATGGAAGCACGCAAGACCTGTTGACCTTGTCAATGTGTGTGTGTGTGTGTGTGCGTGTGTGCGTGCGTGCGTGCTTATGTGTGTGTCATCACATGACAAGTCAGGTCTCTAGGAGAAAAACAGGACTGTGCATCAGTCAGGAAGGAAGTGAATGCAAGGAATGATAACGAAACACTATCAATTATAAACTATGTTAGTCAACAGTTTAAGCCTCTGTCTGTGTCTCATCACGTCCAAACATTGTTGTGAGATTTTATTACTGAAATATTCATGCAATAGAAATTGCACGTTTCACAAAAATCCCAGTGTTTTTCAGCGTCTTGCTGTGTTCTGATGTCTCGTGTAAACTCTGAGCAAAGCGGTGTTATCACACAAGATTATACAGTGTTTGCATGGTTGTTTAGGAAATCCCACACAAACCTGACAAATGTTCAAAAAATGTCACCTGAGCGGCACCGCGCTCTCACGCTCTGTTTTGACGGCAGCTGATCTCTCAAAATGTTGGATTTGGCCTTTTTCGCAACAGCACAGGAATGTTACAGTAACTCGGCAACACAAGAAATGGGATAAGGGCTTGATCTCCCCTCAGAGAGAGCGAGAGAGAGAGAGAGAGAGAGAGAGGAAAGGGGGGGGGGGGGGGGGGGGGGGGGGGGGGGGGGGTCTTCCTGACAGTTCCGAAACTGAATTAAATCAGAGGGATTAAGGTTACCTGTAAAGAGCTGTCAGGTAGATTTACAGGGCCTGCTGATAAGTCCGGCAGGAGGGTCTAAATACATGCTGGCATCCCGTTGCTAACAGCCAGTCAAAGGAAAATACCCACACACACGGACACAGAGCACACTTGGACGCACAAACACACACACAGCCACCACCCACTTTAATATCTGCCTTAATGGGGGGGGGGGGGGGGGGGGGGGGGGGGACAGCTGCCTTGATCCAGGGGAAAATACACACATTTCAGGCAGAGAACACTGACATACAGGATTGGCCTCCATGGCCTGGCCCTGGCCATGGAGGCACAGCTGCAGTTTAAGCAACCATTCAACACCATCAGATAGCTGCACCATATCGCTGTCGTATGGGATATCTTCTTCTATGGTCCTTCAAGAGCTGCGATGAACATTTAGTAGAACTTTCAATTCAAAGACATTCGGGTATTCAACGTTTTTTTTTTTTACTAGCTAAACACACAGTTTAGTACTTGTGTTCAAGCTACAAGGCAGCAAACCAAAGTGGACTAAACGGTGAATCACAGAATGTTATGTCACGTGTACAACTAAGACACATGCACACTCTGTCACGGCTTTCTGAGAGTCTTCTCCTGATAACACGCTGTAGGAAAGAGTGATTAACCGTGTTGTGGCAGAGAATGTGCCAAGGCTGGAGCACCGTGACATCACCAGTGGGCACACAACAACATCCACGGTCCTCGTGAGGAACTGTACAGTCATCTGAGAGCAAAAGTGACTAAAGGTTCCTCCCACTAATCCTTGCATATCTTGCACTGATATTTTCAGTGAGCCATGCAGCTATGCAGACATGAGTTGGCAGTTCTCCTTTTGAGAAAAAGGTGCTATCTAGAACCTAAAAGGGTTCGTTGGCTGTCCCCATATGAGAACCCTTTCAAGAACCTTTTTATGTCTCAGGTAGAACCCTTTTGGTTCCAGGTAGAACCCTTTGGGATTCCCCCTGAGGAAAAAGTTCTACATGGAAGCCAAAAGTGTTGCTACCTGGAACTAAAAACAGGTTCTACCTGGAACCAAAAATGATTCTCCCATGGGGCCAGCCGAAGAACCCCTTTGGAACCCTTTTTTCTAAGAGTGTAGTGTGTACACTGCCATAGTATTTTTCATAAGAACAGGGGTGAATTGCACCGTGTAAAATAAAATACATCTCATTGCTATGACCTGTCAGCTAGTGTCAGTTACAGCCGGTCCTTCAAGACCACTCAGAGGCTATGTGAAGTGGTTCAGGTCCAACTGGGGAAAATATCTCCTTTGGTGTGTGGCTAACTCCCCCTCCACTATGTGCTGTCTTCCTCATGAAGCCATATTCTCTCATAACATCTGAGTTATGGCTTGCTGAAACCTGCTTCCCAAATGCCACCCTATCCCCCCTTTTGGTCAAAAGTAGTGCGCTGTATAGTGAACAGGGTGTCATTTGGGACTACGTCGAAAAGCCATTAAAGCTCTGAGCAATGGATTAAAAGGCTTTGCTTATTTTAGGCATCAAGGGTACGAACCCAACCATTTCTGAGTCGTTCTAATTGGAAACATCAGTTTGCAACATTTACAAGGCCGCCGTAAAAAGGGTATTCCCCCGTGCTGCATTAGGTCACTGCACCTCGGTGTAGCCACAAAATATATCATCCCTCCTGTCACCGCCTGACGCTCAGGTTTGTATGGGAAAGAAATTGACGATTGTTGAGTTATTTAGCCTACTTTTCCCACTTTATTTAGGTCCTAGGTGTAGCCAAGCATCCTTGCGAGAGTTGGCTTGCAGGGAATTGCTACAGGTCGACTTTCAAAATGCCTGGAAAATACAAGTTAAAGATAGAGACCACGTCCCTTGTGCAAATGTTCTCACTCCTACACGATTAGGTAATACCTAATGTATACAAATGTTATTTGATTTGACATCATGTCAGTGAACTGCAGGTGGGGAATGCTAGCTAGGAAACTAATGTTACAGACTGATTTTGCATCAGGTGGTTTGACTCAAAACAAAATATCAGCGAAGTTTGGAAAGGTTATGTACAACGAATAAGAAAAGGTTTGTTGTCTCACAGTATTCTAAAGTAATATTTATAAACATAGCCAGTTATAGGTTACAGAACCTGTATAGATTTGCATATTTAGGTGTATTAGGAGACAGGATAAAACAAAAACAAATTCAATACATATACATGAATATCCTCGAGAGCATAACTTGGCAGACTGATGTACAGTAGGTGGTCACAGGTGAAGAGAACATTCTGTCACAGTTTTCCAGGATATGCCAAGAGCAATACATTAGGTTAACAATCACCTCAACCTACAGAGCCACCCTCCATCCTGCTCTCCTCCCACTTCCTCAGAATACTCTACGTCTGAGAGAGGTAATGTTCTCTAACCACGACTAAATGTGTTTAGCTTGGACCAAGGAGACTATGAGCTGATAGGTTGGTACGGGTCAAACCTATTTTTTCTTCTTCTTCCCACGGAGATTGCTGGCATCCCACATGATTGGTCATCGACTACTGGGCGGACATCAAATGTTTGGTTTGAACATGACACCGACAGGTTTGAGCTGCTCGAACAAAAGTGTAGAACGCCCTTTGGACATTTCATGGAAAGCATTTTGACGTTTCTGACAGTTATCTACCAAGAACAAGGGAGATACAATATTGAGGGATGCCATTGTATTGACGCCATCGATTTATTACGTCGGCGCACAAGGCCCACGTGGTTGGCTGTACAACACAGTGAAATACACGTGCTGGCAGACCCCCCGCGACCATGTTCCCAGCGATTCCACTGATAATCACTGCAACTCAGGAGGAGCTTTCTGAGTCTTTCAGTCCTTGTTGAGCGGCTGGTGGAGACAGAGGGCGGCAGTGGGCTCGCGTTCACATCGCACCTCTACAACAGATGCATGAACAATTGCGTGACGGAACACAAAAGAGCTTTACGCGGCAAGGCTTTGCCAACATCAGCAGCTTCATCGGCGAGCGGATCACAAAGAAACCGAGAGCTGAACGGCCTCTCTTGTTGAAGAGGGAACGGGCTTTGAAATGCAGATTGGGTAACTATCAACTGTCAACCTGTTCAGAGCACTCCGACTCCGGGGTTACATCCCAAACGGCAACATAGTCCCTATGTAGTGCACTGCTTCTCAAAGGGCCCTGGTCAAAAGTAGTGCACCATATAGGGAATAGGGTGCCATTTGGGATGAAGCCCTGATGTAGCTGCGGCAACTGAAAGTAGTATATTCAAGGAACACTGTTTGATCTTTATCAACCGGCAAAGCCAATTGGGGTTGATAGCTCTATTTTTGCTGTCATGATGGAGTAAGGTGTTTTATCCTCAGTCACTATGAGTTCGAGTGCCATTTCAGTTATGACCAAAAGGGATAGCCTACAACCCATATGTCACAAGGGAAAACATTTATCTTCCCTATAACGTCATAAACCTTTAGAATTTGTACAATATTCAAATTCGAGTTTTGAACTAGAAACCCCACTGCAGTAGATTATTATTTTGTATTTTTTTGCATACAGGTTTAATAGTTGGTCTTTACTGTATTTAACCTAGCGTGTGTTGTCCTTTTTTCAAGTTGAAATGCTTCCAGCGATTTGACACAATTACACAGTATCTTCCCTCTGTATTACCGCTCGTCCCTTTGGAAATGGCTCATTATCACGAGGCTTTGCCTTTTAGATAACTTATAATGAGGATGGTGGTGTTACATTTTGCTTTTCTGAGTACACCCGACTTCAAACAGACCTACTTCAGCCCAATTAGAGCCGCGTTAGCACTGAAATGCCTTTTTTCCTTCCACATAGATATACTGTAGGGGCAAGTCACGGTCAGCCAGTTGCCACTTGATATCGTGGCACATTCAGTCAGTCATTCATTCGTTTAAAAAAAAATCAGAAATGTTTATTTTCATACATTCATTCATTCATTGATGTCGAATCTTTGACACCTATCATTCATGCCCAACACATACAATTTATAGTAGACTTTCACTTCCCCTCTTGTAACAATCTCATTGGGTGTCACGGTAACGCTCTGATAGGTAGATACTTCCCTTAAGTACAATAATAAAGAGGATCCCCGTTGCCCTTGTTTGACTTGACACTTTTCAGCTTTGTGCTTGAGTAACTGCTAGGTGTGTTTGGTTCGTGGGCGCCAGATTGTTTCAGTTAAAATGAGCAGCACTGAGCTGGTCCCTGAGCCCAGTGTTTTACCCGACTGTCTGTCTGGGACAATAGCCAGCTTCCTTTCCCATAGTGCAGTTCCTCTTTCCGGGGCACAGAGCCTATAAAGCTGTCAGTGAGCATGTAGGCCACGTCACCTTTGCCACGGTTTACAGACAAATCCACCTTACTCACACACACACACACATGGACGGATGGACTTGCAAATTGTCCACACATGCACGCAGACAGAAAGTCACACACACACACACACACACACACACACACACACACACACACACACACACACACACACACACACACACACACACACACACACAGCTACAGATTTCATCAGGTTAATGAATTCCTAAAACAACAAGCATTTTGGAGTCAACTCTTCCCAAATAAGGCCATGCAACACATTTCACTTTCCAAAAAGTATTGCATTATGAAATGGATTGGTTACTGCAAGGTGTATTTCTTGGAGTAAGAGTAACTTACGAGGAAGCATTGACACTGAAAGACTAAATCTGAAACTGCTGCCATGTTACTAGAACGAAGAGTCAGAATGATCTGGATAGATGAGCTGATAAATGTCTTTCGTCTTTTCTTGTGTTGTAGC